>NW_010550543.1:0-17714 GCF_000687285.1 Phaethon lepturus | reverse complement strand
TTAGACTAGATGTAAGGAAGAAATTTTTCTTGTGAGGTCAAGTGAACCACTGGCACAGGTTGCCCAGAGAGGTGGTAGATGCCCCATCCCTGGGAACATTCTTTTTGATGGGGCTCTGAGCAACCTGATCTAGTTGAAGATGCCCCTGCTCACTGCAGGGGGGTTGGACTCGATGACCTTTAAAGGCCCCTTCCAACCCAAACTCTTCTATGAGTCTATGATTCTACAATTCTATTAGTTTCTGCATGCCAAGATGGACCAGCAACACTGGTGTGATTGTATTAATACAAGTACAGGCTTTAACTTCCAGGGAAAAAGTATTCGCACATAAATAGGTCTGGGAAGCCCAGTGGTAGTAACAGGATAAATAAAAGTGTCTGTGCTTTGCAGTACATGGAAAGCAACAGCTCTAAAAATCCAGAGAGCACTCAGCTCACACTTTACAGCTCAGCAGATAACACTATCAATCCCATTTTCTTTTCTTCTTCCTTTTATTCCAGCCATACCTCTTTATTTTAAAACAGAAAAATTGCCTTTTCCTGCACAGGAGAGGAGGACACTCTCTTGAAGAACACTTTTTCCCTGCCAATTTGATTGCTTTTGCAAATAATCTATCATCCACACCTTAGGTCCAGCGTGTCTGACTGTTGCCCTTTGCCAGTCGTTTCCCTGCACCCTGCAGCGCAGAGCATGAGCATATGCACACAGCAGCTATGCCATAGGGCCCTGCTGGTCGATGCCAGGCATTTCACTTGCCCCAGCGCGTGGTTTTGCCTCAGCCGTGTTGCAGGCTGGCATGCTGGCTCCGACTCTCATCCAGGCAACGTTTTTCACTAATTCAAGGCTCTCAGGTTTACATTTTTGATTTTGCATTTTTTAAAACCCACCCACACGCTTCCATCATCAAAGTTCCAAAGTGTAAGATGGGTACATTCTCAAAAAGGCAACCCTGAAGGCAGAGGAATGTCAGTGTTATCCACAGTTTGTAAGACACATACATATGAAGCAGTCTCCTGCCTTCTATAGATGTTTTATCATGGTTTGTGTTGAGCTACTGCTTAGACTTAAAATCGGAGCCCTCAGAACTTCATCACTGGCTATCAGCCTCCTGGACTGGGTCCCAGATAAGCACAGACCACTTTGTTTCTGGTCCAGCTTCTCTCAAACCTGCCACACCAAACAGCTTGTGAGCCTCGGAGCTTAAGGTGGGCTCCCCTCCAAGCCGTGAGTGTTCTCCTATGCACACCTGCAAGAGAGTGGGTCATGCACCCCCAGATGTACCTCATCGTCCAAATTCCACTTCTGCAGTGTAATAACGTTATCAAGGAGAAATTATCAGTAATAAATTCCTTTGGATCCAAAGTTGACCATACAACATGCTTATGCAGCAACCCAGAGCTTTAAATACCACCTGTACATGTCGTCTCAAACAATACTACAAGCGCAGACGCTACAGCTTTATTGTTACAAGAGTAGTAAACGGTACAGGCACGGTGGTTTTCACCTCTTGGTTCACAGCTTGGTTCCACCTAATGCAGGGCAAACAGAGGCAGTTGCCTCTTCCACAAATGTAGACTGAGAAGCAAAATCCTGCCTACCAGGATGCTGCCTTGGAGGTGAGGTTTGTCAGTTCAGAGTCCCCAGATGGACAACCTGACCACTGGACCATGGCCTTGACCATGTCACTTGACAGCCAGTTGCCAAAAGCTGGAGAAGGGAGCTACAGAGACATGTTCCCAGGCTAGTGCAACTACAGTCAGTGACCACAACTAGGAAACAAAATCTGCCTTGCTGAGTCCAGCAAGGTCATCTCCCCACCAGATGTGGTGCAAGCAAGAAAAGCATTTCCCATCTTCGACTCCAGGGTCTTCAGTATAATGCCCTGCTGACGGGTGCCCAAGAGTCTACATTCAACAGAAGGAATCTTCATGGGTAAGACTACTGAATATGCATTAATGGAGAATCCAACATGGGGCACTTGTTACTGCAGTCAGTTTTCAAACCACGTGTTGGCATGCATATGGCACCTCAGACACTTGAGCCCTGTCAGGGAAGCAGTTTATGTTGGTGCCACAAGAAAACAGAGTTACCTGTGAAGTCTCACAAACCAGACCAGTCTAGCAAGCAGTTTTGTATGAATAATGCATTTAAAAAAAAAAAAAGCTGGGAATAGTTTGTAAACAAGAAAGGAGGTGGAGAGCCATTAGCTAAGTGATCTTAAATTCCTCAATTTGTTTTATCAATCTTAGTATTCAGAAAAAAAAGCTTAAGAGCAGTTCAGGCTCTCCAGTGAATCAACAAAACCACACAAAGGACTGTACCACTTCTCACAGCCTCCAGGCTATGCATTAGCTTTTAGCAAAGGTATCTATCACATGAATAATGCAATATGTCTTCCAGAGCATCTGTACTCCAATCAATCTACAGTAGCATATAAAAACCTTTCAGCATGCCTTGCTATCAGGCAGCAGGACCTTTTTACAGCTGCTCAGAAGCATATCCTTGGAAAAACAAGCCTATCTGCTATCAGAGCTGGAAGCCTTTTAAATCGCCCAGCTGGGAACCAGCCTTTTATATCAGCCGTCCTGTGATGGGCCTTGATTTCATCAATTGCCTTTCTTTGTCTTTTGTTCCTAAAGGATGCACACCCACTGTCACGGGGCTCAGATTAAGGGAGCTCAGACTAAGGTTTCAGTCCAGTTTCAGTAACAGACACGTGCCACCTCCCAAAAGCAGCAGCTCACAGCCTGCAACCTGCCGAGGTACTCTCTCCTTCCCGAGAGGGACAAGGTAGCCCCACCAGTCACACAACACACACGCTGCATCCCCCTCCTGCGCTGTAAAGCAGCCTCATAATCAAAGTACCCTTCCCAATGCGGGGGTACGGGCAACGAGCCTTCACCAAACCAAGCCGCAGTCATATGCTCAAACCTCTGTATTTTCAGAGTCAAAAAGGTGATGAAAAGCAGCGCTTTGTCCATGTCCATCACTCACGCCAGTTTGGACACCAGTCCTCGGCAGAAGCAAGAAGGTCCCTTCTCTTTGGCAGCCCACCAGGAGCTGTGGGAACTGCTTCTGTCACCTCACTTCAGCAGCCCAGTCGGAAGGCTGCTGGCTGCCTGAGGGAGGATGTGCTGCTGGTGGGGATGGATTAGGATCTGCAGAGTTGTGTGGGACAAAATGACAACAGCGAGCAAGATCTCAAAGGAGGCCATATTTAAGGATGTGTTATCTTTCATCAGAAAAGCCAGCTCTAAATAACACTCCAAAATATTTGCAGTTCTCCAGTACGGCAAACATACTTAAATATAAAGCCCTGGAAAGCTGGTTGTGAAAAAACACCTCTGCCTGTAGTATAAACATTACACAAATACAGAGGACATGAAGCAGGGGGTGAAGGAGTCACTCAAGATGGAAATTAGTTGATTTCCTCATCCACAAAACAGCGGGATCCAAACCTTCCTCTGAGCAGGCACAGCAACCCCTTGTTTTCAGTGCATGCTGGCCAGGGCAGGACATGAGCTCTCACACATGTCGCTGGCAGGAGGCATGTCAGACATTCCCCTACGCTAGCAGCAGACCAAAGCTTATGCAGAGGGTACCAGGTGGACACAGCCCCAGCAGAGGCAAGACAGTTGCTCCTCTGCTGACACAAGCATCATCTACTTGGACCACAAGCAGAAAGGGGTTCCGGTACTTTTGCCTCCCCCAAGTACCCCCGTGGGAAGGCAAACATTGCATAGAGACCTGGCCTGTACTGAACAGCAAGACTCCAGCAGCCCACTGCAGCCCTGCACCCCACGAACATCGTCATCAGCTGGTACCACATCATCTCAGGGGATCTTTCTAGTGAGGGACCCTAAAGCAGCCCACCAAGGGCCAAGGACATACCAAAGACCCAAACCTGGCAAAATGCACATTACGCAAATTTTGTCCATGTTAGAAGATACACCAAGTGTTGTGAACCTCAAAATAATTTTAAGCATATATGTCCAGGGGCAGCCCAGGGCTGCCAGGAGTGACACAAGACGGCTTGCCACAAGGCAAGGTTGAGACACCAAAAATCCAGTGGCCATCCTGGATGAGCTTTCCAACTGCATTTATATTCAGTCAAAGTTGAAAGCCCAATGCACTCTTTGAGGCAGGCAGCAACACCCAACGGTCCAGCATAAAAACTGCCTGGATGGTGACACCCTTCATGGTATTGCCACATCCCCACCATCTGGTATTAGTCCATGGCTGTGCTCTTCTGTTATGCTGGCACAGCAGGGAAATGGACAAGGGAGCACACGTGTCTCACGAAAATAGCTCAGCCAGGTTATTTTTAACTGGGTCATCCCAGCACAGTCAGCGGCAATGGCCAGGACAGTGAAGAAAGCAAAGAGAAAAACTGGCAGTGGCCACGGCCTCAGGCAGCTCCCAAGAGGCTCAGACTCTCCTATCACCTGACCTGATGAGAAGCCCAAGACTGTATTTTGAATAGGATCTCCCAGAATGTTGTAAAGTGAAGCCACATCATGAAGTACCGGCTGAATTGTCACCCGTTCTTTATTTTGTTGCTGGGGTCACTTCCAAGCCTGACACTGAATGTGTACTTAAGCCTCCCTCAGGGCAAGCGGGAGAAGCAAAAAGAAATTACGACGATAAAGCATACAGAATCACAGGAAAATATTAGGCCAGAAGACATTTCCAGAGGTCCCAGGTACTATCCTGAGCCCCCATCAAAGCTCAACACAAAGGCAGGTCATGTTGCTCAGACTGTCCAGCTGTGTTTGGAAGCCGAACGAGGATGAAGATCCCACAGTCTCCTTGGGAAACGTGTCTGCCTGCAGTCTTGTGGAGAAGCCCAGGCTGCAGTTGGCCTGAAAGGCTTGCAAAGTTACCCAGATGACTCTGGCCCACCAGGACCCTCGTGGCCTTCACTGAAGAGCTACTCTTTTTCCAGTCAGACCTAACCTGCACCACTTCAGGGAGCTGCTGCAAATCAGGGACAGGAGTTGATATTTATCTTTATTCAAGTTCAGGAGGGACTGGTTTTCCTCTCATGAGAGGCATGAAGCCAGCTGGGAGCCTCCAGGTTGCTTAGGAAGCCCAGGGGCTGGGAAGTGCCCATGGAGGGTCTGTTGCCAGACCTTGAACTTCCCTGCAGTGTCCAGACAAGCATCGCTCTTCCCATGAGCAACCAAAGTGATTCACCCTGGAGCAAGGGAGCCCAAGGCACCTGTGGCACCATCACTGTCACTGCTGCCAATGGTGCCTGGAGCTCCACTTCCTGAAGGTTCACACCTCTCACTCAGGCACAGGGAGTGAAACACCACCTCGCTGCACATGAATTCCCCCAGGCCACAAGAGAAGTTGCTTCATGAATATTTTTAAGCCAGCATCAGCTAGAAATCAAGCTGAAGAGCATGGCCCACCCTCCAGCAAGTGTGAAGAAGCTTGTGCTCAATCAATGCAGAGTGAGTTTGTGTGTACCAGGAAGGACAGGGGAATCCTCCAGGGATGATCTCACACTCGGTGGCAACACCATTTTCTGGCAGTTCAACCTCTCCCTTCACCACATGTCCCATGTCTGCTTCTGTGGTGCCCCTACTCTGCAAGCTCTGACAGAAAGAAAGATGATGCATTGAGGACACAAATGTCTTCAGTCAAAATGGCCTTTACGAAACACAGTAGTGGTTTGGGGGAGTGTGAAAGGCTAGCAAAACCCAAAATTACCCCAAAACTCAACTCGGTCTCATTAGATTTATCAGAGCTCCCAGGCAGCGCAGGAGGCAGCATGGCTGAAGCAGAGGATGGAGCCACCCCAGCCTCTTTAGCAAGCGAGCCCCTCCTTCCCCTGATTCACCTCCAGCTTTCCAAGATAGCATGTTGTACTCCGGCAGAAAGATAAAGCCGACCTGCGTGCGTGCTCCAGAGACAATACCCTCTTTCACTCTGCCAGTTACCTGGGCAGCAAAGAAAATATTATTGCTTATCAACTTCCTTGTGAGTACTAATGTGCTTCTGAATTCAACAAGAGGGCAAATTCCACCTTACAGAGCTTTTCTACCCTGGCAAGGTCCTGCTCTGTTACGAAGGCAAAGCAAATACAACAATCCCAGTTCAAAGAACAATAAAAACTGGAAGCCTCCTCCACCTCCCCACCCTGCAAAAACTCATTACAAAGAGGAAGTGGTGAAATGCACAAACTTTAAGAGATGTTGCCACATTTCTTGTCAGAAAGGCAGCCTTGAAAAATTCACCATGTGACCCTCTGCAAACTCAGCAGTTTCTCCCGAAACCAGAACACCATGCCTTCGCTCTCCTGTTTCACAGGAAGAAGCTTCCTGCCACTGAAGGCCAGGCTGGCTTCTGAGTTTCAGAAACCGAAGTTCAGCTCCCCATCAAAAGATGCAGCTGGGTCTCAGTAGCCTGCCATGTTGTTTAGGAAGATGATAGGGACACTTGGTCTCATTGCTCCTTATCGTGAGGTTTAAGCATGCCTGCAGACATCTGACAGATGGGGTATCTCTGCTAAAGGCTACCATACAGAAGGCTTTCCTTGCAGAAAAGATGAGCACCACTGGTTTGGGGAATTTGGCCACTTTCAGGGAATCTGAAGACCTTGGTCAGTTGCCCACAGGAGTCAAGTGGGGTCAGCTGGGCTAGCCAGAGTTCTCCCCAACTCTTTTCTGTCTAGCTGAGGAGTTGTGACTGCCACCACGACACAGATATGTCAGGAAATCTGAGGCGGCCAGCAGGACGGTGAGGCAGTGGAAATACACCAAGTGCAGAGGTTTCTCCTGAGTTCTGTGAAGGTTTGGAGGCCACACACTTCACTTGAATGTCTGAAGATACAGCCCTTACATCTAATGTCATCTAATGTAAACGCATTCCCCCATGACTGAGGGTTTGTGCACTAACCAGCCCACAGGCCAGAATGTTTGAAGAACATGACGAGATTCTGGCCAGCGAGACCCAGCCTGGCCTTAGGAGCTCACCTCCACAGCTACGTGGGAAAACTGAGGGGCTGATCAGCCCCGTGAAAATGGGAGCTGCCACAGAGCTGGGGCACTAACCAGGCTCTGACTGGCTGGGCAGGAAAGCACAAGCACAGATGCAAGGACGCAGTCTAGGGGACCTCGCTACTGGTGGTCTCCAGTCCAGCCTCACAGTGAACCTGCCCGTGGCTCTAAATCGGGGCAGATGTGGAGCCTTCAAAACCTGCCCCACCTTCCTGGTCCCAGGGCTGCACTGCCCGCCAGGGATGCAGCTTTCTCTAACGTCTGACCTACTTCCCTCCAGCTGCAGCTTGCATCCTTTTCTCCTTGCTACACTATCCATCATTGCCAAGAAGAGTCTGGCTCTGTAACTGCCCTTCCAGGAGTTGTATCCCACTGTTAGCAAATTGGTTTGGCAGCAAAAGACGCAGGTACCATGGACTAAAGAAGGACCAGCTGTGGGTTGCCCAGTCATGAGCCAGATACAAAGGGAAACGGTCCCTGTCCTTCTGGGAGCAACGACAGCAGGACCTTGTTCTTTGAAAGGTGGTGGACAGCATCAGAGGTCTTCTCTGAAGCTCATAGCTGCCGAGTTCTTCCACCTCCCTTGCAGCATCGTTTGCATGCAAAAAAACATTTTGGGGCCTCCAGAAAAGAGAATTGTGAGGAGCTCTCCCACACCCATGCAGCGCCTGTGGAATTACTTTGTGATTCCAGTTAAGCTTTTTCTCTTAGATGGCTGATTAAATCTGAATTGACATCTCTCTGCTCTCTGGAAAACTCCTAATGCACTTTTCAGCTCTCTAACAGCAAGCCCCATTTATCTGATGCATGACGGGCCAGCAAGAGAGTGTGGCAAAGGCAGGTGTCACAGACACAACAGCCAATGCTTTTTTCTGCCACATCACAGGTTTTAAAATCAATTCCCTGTTTAGAGCAGAGGTAGCGGGTTGAGTTTTGCTCTTTTTGGTTCTTTGGCTTTGATTCATAGAATCGTAGAATCATTTAGGTTGGAAAAGATTTCAAGATTATCAAGTCCAACCATTAACCTAACACCAAGTCCACCACTAAACCATGTAAAGCACATCTACACATCTTTTAAATACCTGCAGGGATGGCGACTCGACCACTTCCCTGGACAGCTTGATCCAATGTTTGACAGCCCTTTCGGTGAAGAAATTTTTCCTAATATCCAGTCTAAACCTCCCCCGGTGCAATTTGAGTCCATTTCCTCTTGTCCTATCACTAGTTACTTGGGAGAAGAGACCAACACCCTCGTCGCCACAACCCCCTTTCAGGTAGTTGTAGAGAGCAATAAGATCTCCCCTCAGCCTCCTCTTCTCCAGACTGAACAACCCCAGTTCCCTCAGCCGCTCCTCATAAGACTTGTGCTCCAGACCCCTCACCAGCTTTGTTGCCCTTCTCTGGACACGCTGCAGCACCTCAACGTCCTTCTTGTAGTGAGGGGCCCAACACTGAACACAGGATTCACTCATCAGTGCCAAGTACAGGGAGACAATCACTTCCCTGCTCCTGCTGGCCACACTATTTCTGATACAGGCCAGGATGCCATTGGCCACCTTGGCCACCTGAGCATACTGTTGGCTCATATCCAGCCAGCTGTTGACCAACACCTCCAGGCCCTTTTCCACCAGGCAACTTTCAGCCACTCCTCCCCAAGCCTGTAGCATTGCATGGGGTTGTTGTGACTCAAGTGCAGGACCCTGCACTTGGCCTTAACCATAGACCATCAATGCATCCTGTCCAGATCCCTCTGCAGAGCCTTCCTACCCTCAAGCAGATCAGCTCTCACACCCAACTTGGTGTCGTCTGCAAACTTACTGAGGGAGCACTTGATCCCCTCATCCAGATCATTGATAAAGATATTAAACAGATTGGTGCTGACTAAGTGGGAGGACTATCCATGCTTTCCCTGACAGGGAAATGAGATTCTGTGCCCAATCAATCACCTGCTGGGCTTGGCAAATGCAGAGTCTCCGGGAAATCAGTAGCATTACTCTGAACCATTGGTGCAACTGCAGAAGTAGTGTTTGATTCAGACTGGGAGCATGCTTTTGAAGAAAATCTCCTTATTGCTGCCATTTACTGCACTTCAGTTTGCATTGCAAAGCCATCTTGGAGCATGCAGATAGATTTCCCTCCAGATTAAAGTAAAATCATTCCAGGATCAGAACCCAGTGCACTCCATCTGCTAATGGGACCAGCTAGGTCAAATTAAAACATCCAAAATGCTGGTGGGTATGAAGTCTTGGTACCACCGCTTTCCCTCCACAGGTCTACTCCCCTTGCACTGTAGATGTGGCTGTAGTTAACAGAGAGAGGTCAAGTCAGTCACTGCACAGACACTTTTCCATAGACATCCCTCTCTATTTGACCTTCAGCCTTGTCCATCTTCAGATAGACTATTTTCTTTACGTCCTGTCCTGCAAGTATTGCTCTCTTATACTGGTTTTGGGTATTCCTCCATCTCTGATCATTTCATTCAGCATCACTGCTCTCCTCTGTGACCAGTCCCACTCTTCACACCTCCCATCTATCAGTGTTAAAGATCAGCCTCTCCTCCCATATAGTAGTTTATTTCCGACATACTTCATTCCCACCAGCCTCTTTGCATATCTCCTCCAGTACGAGTTTCGATCACCTTCCAGCTCTGTCCCTCTGCACCACCTGTCTTTCCAACCCTTCCAGCTGGGGAGCACTCCTGGCAGAACCTCCATGTCCCAGCTGAGCTCCCCACTACAGGCTTGCTCCCTCTCCCTCTACCACTGCTACTTTCCACGCCAGCCTATTTCTCCAGCATAGCTGATACCCACGCCAACAAGCTGATCTTTTCTCTGCCTTTGAGTCAGCTCTGGGCATCTGTGCTTCAGAGACTTTTTGAGCCAAAGGCTTATCTGTCTGTTTAGCCAGCCCCAATGGATTTTCCGCCTGCAGATTCATCTAATAGCTTTTCTTGAACCACATCCTCAACATCCTGTGTCAATGAGTTCCACTGTTTATCTGTATCCTGTCATTCTCGGGCAGTGATAAACAGAGAAACAA
The DNA here is from genome assembly GCF_000687285.1 of Phaethon lepturus. Lineage (NCBI taxonomy): Eukaryota > Metazoa > Chordata > Aves > Phaethontiformes > Phaethontidae > Phaethon > Phaethon lepturus. Next base: position 7,668 of record NW_010550543.1, on the reverse strand, counting down.
TCACTCCCTAGCTAAACTCTCCATTCCATCATCCTACCATATGTCAAAGGCCATATGTCATATCCCTCTTCAGGCATAACTTTTCCAAGCTAACCAGTTGTGCCTTTCTGCATTCTCTTCTGCATTATCAGGTCCTCAATGAGCTGCAGGAAGCTAGCATTGCATGAGGCATTCAAGACACAGATACATTGTAGATGTATCCAGACAGTATTTGATCTTTTCACAGGGCCAGGGGAAAGTAAAAAAAAAAAAAAAAGAAAGGGAAAAAAAAAAAAAAAAAAAAAAAAAAAAAAAAAAAAAAAAAAAAAGAAAAACAAAAAAAAAGGAAAGGTAGCACAGCCCTTGAAGTCTGGCTGTGAATTAAAGCAGCATTTGAACCCCTGACATAACACAGGCCAGGCAGCCTAGGACACGATTTCCATGCCTTAGGAAGCAAAAACAAAGACTGTCTGTGTGAAGAAGAGGGAGAAGAAAAGCACTGGGTAGGACACACTGGGCCACGCTGCACCTGACTGAATATGCAGTTTTCTCTGGGTATTTTATATGCATTTATGAAATTACATCTGCATCTAGGGCTTTACAGTACCAGAGAAAGTCTTCAGGCTCCAGGAAACTTCTGCAGACTGCTCAGAGCCAGAGGAGAGTCAGCGCCGTGCTCCCAGCTCTTGCTCAGCCAGAGATGACAGCAAGTGAGAACCCCCACAGAGGGGTCCCCGAGCAGGCTTGAGAGCTGCAGGTGAGTGCTACCGCTGCCCCTCATGACATCCTGGACACACCACGATGCCAGGGAACTCCAGGCACAGGAAGGACAGCAGACAATGACACAGGCAGATATGGAATTGAAGGGAAAGGTTTTTAGAAGGAGCTCAAAATAAAGATCTGAATTTCCTGGGGAACACTTGCCTTTCTGCAGGAGCTCAAGCCACTTGCAGGTTTCTAGACTTATAGACTAAGACACCAGCAATCATCTGCCTGTACTGCCAGTGGCCAGTGGCAGCAGAACCCCACAACAGTGAAAGGGTGTGAAACCTTTCTAGTGCCACATATGGTGCCTGTGCCATTAATCTTCCAAACTTCCACAACTAAGCTTGACTGCAAGACAGGCAGAAACAAGAGTATAAACACTGGTATATTTTTTTATATATGCAAGACGCAAGCTGTCATGAAGCCACAGAAAAGTTCATGGTTCAAGTCATGCTGTCAGGGAAGTAAGAGTAGGTAAGACACTGGAAAACTCTTCTGAAATACACAAAACTGTACACAAGTGAATGACTAGTTTCACTTGTTTCTCAAAATTGAAAAAAAGAGAAGGTAGAGAAATTGGTGCTTCAGATGCCTCTTTACACATCAAACAGATTTATTCACAATTAAGCTTAAGACATCCTGTTCCACTAACAGCCCCCAAAGGGCTGGGCACCAACCAAGCTCTCAACAGTAAGAGATTCTCCAAGCTAACAGCAAGATAAGCTTTACTGAAATGTTTTTTGACATCTCAAGGATGACCACAATATACTCAGGGACTTCCTTTGATATTTTGCCTTGGTCCAGTGGATGGATCCATAAAGCAGATAAGTGTGCTGCAGCAGAAACTTAGGGATTCTCACCACTCACCCAGTTCAACACTTGGCATGAGTGTTGGGAAAGAAGCATGGGAGATAGGGACCAAGGTAGACTTTCCAGGTGGACTTCAGCTATGAGTTTCCTTGGTTTAACTCCTTGGAACTTTGGTTCCTAATATCAGTACCAGATTTTCACTTCTACTATCATCACAGGCAAATTTAGGCTAGAAGGGGCCTCTGAGGGTCCATAGCCCAAACTCGTGGTCAAAGCAGGGTCAGCTTCTAAGTCAGGCCAGGTTTCTCAGGGCCTTGCCTTGTCCACCTGAATTCTGAAAATCTCCAAAGGTGGAGGTACTACAGGCAAGCAAACCAATCTGCTAAGCCCCTCTCTGGCTAATAACTGTGACCTCAGCCTGTCAATACACACCAGCTGCAGAGGCAGGTACCCATCCTACACAGTGTTCTGCCTCCATGAGGATGAGTTACCTACCCCTCCCTCTCCAAGTCTCCAGCAACACAGCCAGTGAACTCCATCTGCACTTACAGTCAATGTACAAAGTAGTTCAGAGAACTCCTGCCTTCAAATTCTCATCCCTCCAGTGACCATAAAACAAAACTCAGGAGAGAAAGTTAGCTGTTGTGTTGGGGAACAAGAATATCATGTTGGGGCCCTAAAGGCAAAGCCCAGCAGAACATGCTGAGAGCTTGGAGAGAGGAGTGTACAGTCTCCACCATGGTGAGATGGGATGCTTTGGAGGTGACAAGCCAGGGAAAGAAATCTCTGCAGGCTGCCAGGTAGCTGCTGTTTCACTAATGGCAGGCTGAGAGATGTCACTTACTTGAGAGAACACTGCTGTCTGCACTGAGTGACATTATTTAGAAGATCATCCTGTTCAATGTTCTAGCAATGCACCATCCTGGGAAAGCTCTTCCCACGATTCCTCCTCTTTGCTGCTAAAAACACAACTGCCTTATTATTTTGTCAAATACTAACTTGTGCTTCCAGCTACTGGCTCTCCTTCTGGTTTGTCAGCCAGATTTAAGTATCCATTATCTACAAAGATACAAAAGGCTTCTGATCTTTTCAGCTCCACGGGAACCAAGAGTTCACCAAAACACAACTTGGATGTCAAGAAAGACGAAGTGTAAACTTTCCACTTGAGCTTTTACTTATAAAATCTCAGTGAGGCATTGGGTTTTTCTGGTCCAAGACTCAGTGTGCCTGGCAGGGTTCATCACACCCATTGCTATTGCACAGGACTAAATGTATGGCGGGGGGCATGAGCCTCAGATAGATGCAAGGGGCCATAAACTCAAGTCCCTCAATCCCTATTAAGCTTTTAAATGAGCACCATGATTTTTAAAACTGTGAGACACTGAACTACTGATTTATATGGAAACTGTTGGATGCCAGGCTATCATTACCAAAATCAACCTTTTCAAATAAGACTTCAGGCATCAGTTACTAACATCAGGACCTTTGCAAATTCAAAGAGAAACATGAGCCACAGCCATGACCACGGGCAGGAGAGGTCAGAAGAGAGGCTCTGATCCTCCCTGACTGTAAGGAAAAGAGCCTTTATACATAGGAGGAGCTGAATATTATGAGAGCAGGAACTTGGAGCAATGCTATTCTGATTTTGTTTTTGTTCCTCTGTGTGTGTATTTTGGTATTCAAATCAAATTAGAGAAAATGGCAGAGAAAAATAATGTGAACTAATTACATTTAAGTAGATGTTAGCAAGACAATCTTTGACTTCTTCTGTTTGTCTATTACAATTAAAGAGATGTCTGGGTTCTCTGTGCCTATTACCCTGCAATTTTGTTGCCAGCACAGGCTCCTCTTAGGGGCCAGATAGAATGGAAGAAACCAGAGGATGACAAGGAAGATTGGTCCTTCCTGGCATTGTTCACGTTACCAGACAGTGTTCCAAATAACATCAATGTGAGGTTGCTTAGAAAGGAGCCTGCAGCTGTGCCAGCAGTTCAGGCAAAATGGTAGCTACACTTTATTAAGGCAACATGTTTTATATTTTTCAAGATTTGTGTATTCTTGCTCAGGACAAGCACAGTAAAACACTGGTTTAAATAACTGGTTTTAAATAACGCCACACATAACCATGTGAAAGGTGGCAGAGCTGAACTTCCCACAGCCTGGAAAGCAAAACTCTACAGATACCCAATGGGGGAAGAGCTACCGTGCTACAGAGCATGAAGAAAAGCCCATTGCTGGATTCAGCGCAGGTCGCCGGTGTGACAATGACACTGGGTAGTATTCCGGGCAGCACCACTTCAAGGGTCCTCTCGGCAGGTAGGCAAACGTGCTATGAGCAAATGCTCGACGGCTAAACAAGATCCAGGTGAGGCTGAAGCAGGACCGGCAGCTTCAGGAGAGATGCGCTGCTCCCAGTCCTGTGCTTGTACATGCTCTCATTCGCCTGATGCATCAGTCCGTACCCCAACACAGAGAGAGGGCAACGTCTGAGGGAAAGGCACTTGTCTACTGAGCACTACCCATCCACCCTGCCTGCAGTTCCCAGAAGACCTGGGATGGGATCCAAAGCTTTCTCACTCTCCCAAGGAGGATTTCAGCCCTCTGCGCTGGCACCCTGCAAGAAGAGTTTAAGTCATTGTAGCTGTAGAGCAAAGATTGTTTAATTTTTGCTCCCAGGAGTAGGCCCAGTAACTTGCCTTGGCTCCTGCCTGCACCTTTTTTCTGACTGTCCCTGCTCTACTCTATGTACAAACTGGAGCCACAAGGCTCATATTTGCTTTACTAGTGTAACCCTAACCTGGAGAGCCTTGCCCAGCCACCTTTTCCTGGGAGGAGCTCTCCCCCAGCGTTGCCTCCTCTCCTGTTTAAGCACAGCTCCCAGAGCTGCAGGAGGAAGAAGATGACGGAGTTTGGCCTCTCCTGCTTTCCTGGAAGCTATCTAATCAGTTTCCATGGACTTTGTCTCAATCTCAATGATAAATATACCACAAATGCTGGGAGTTTCTGCTGCTTTGTCTTCCTTATCATTTTCCTCAGTGACTTTGTCCCACAGAGAGAGAGAGGCAGTGCAGAGTCATGGGTGCAGAAGACCTCTCCTCTGCAGGTAAGAATGTCCGTGTTTCCTGGCACAGAGATAAAGAGCACGGTGACTCACCAGGCTGGAAAGAAACCCTTGCACAAACCAGAGCCCAGAAGGATGCTTGGAAGAGAGGAGAGAGAGGCCAGACTCGGGCACTGCTCTGGAAAATGTGAAATTGTTTGAAATGGAGCAGGGAGTCAGTCAACAGGGGAAGAGAGAACAGGGCTTGGAGCTGCACACTATCATTGGTCCTACAATAGGCATCAGCATGTCTCCAAGCTTTAGAAAGGTCTTCGCTTGGCTGAGGGTCAGAAAGTCCTATTTATGAATTTCAAAGTGCTTTGGAAATAGTAAGCATCAGCATTACCCTAACGGAGCCCTGAAGGGTATATTTTCAAAATGGAGAATTGCTGGCAAGCCTGTAATACCGCAGAGGGGAAATCCCTGGAAATACTAGGCCAGTCTGGCTCCTACTTGCAAGCCAGTATAGCCCTGTGAGTGTCAAACCCCCTCAGCCCATACAGCCTCCTGGATGATCTGAAGCTCTTTCCTGTTTCTCCTGCAGAGAGGCAGAAGGCGCGTCAGCGTAATTGCTATGTGCTGCAGGCTGCTTGCCTCAGTCAGCTCTCTGCAGCCAGAGCAGCTTAACATGCACTTAAGGGAAGCCAGGTAATGACTACATGTGAAACACCTCACCGCATTATCACTCCCGTGTCTTCTTGCCATGGGAGCAAGAGACCAGATCATCTGCTGCCCTGTTGTGCATCAAGAGGCAGCCACCCCGGCCCAGCCACTGCCCATCCCGCCAGGGGTGGGTCTGCAGGTCCCCTTGGGTCTGAGCAGGAGGTTTAGCAGCAAGTTTTATTGCCAAAAAAGACTGCTACTGTTTATAACTGGCAGATGGGAATACTCAGATAGAGTGGTGGGATTTTTTTTCATTGAAGTAAACACTTCAAGCAAACTTCCTTGGAGAAGGTTTATTTATGAGAGAGTAGAGAACAGGGTTATTAAGGATCAGGACTCTGCTGAGATTACCGTGGCCCAACGAAGAGCGGATGGTAGGGAACTGGCCTGGGACAGTCTCCTTCCACCCTGTTTCTTCAAAGAAGGTCTCTGTCATAGACTGTCACAACCCACCCTCCAGCAGCATCCCCACTGAAATCCCTGCTGCAGAAACCAGGGCCCACGAAGGTGGGATGAAGGACTTCGTGCTGTGCAGCCACTGTGCACCAAGGAACACAAAAGCATCAGAGGCAGCGAACTGACTACAACATATGAGGAGCCTGCAAGGTCATGTGCAAACTCTACTTTAGCTTGCCCCTCAGGCAGCTGTCTCTCACTCTAAAACATCACCTTGGCTTCTGGGGATTTGCCAAAGCCTTCAGTTCTCTCCCTAAGCCTCTGTAACACTGAAGTGCCTGTGGGCCTGTGGGCACCTACAGCTCACAGCTCTGGGACCTGTGCCATACTTGAGCACACACCGCCAAAACATGGTCCGCACAGCACTTGGGCATCCGGCTGTCCAGACAGCCCACAGGCAAGGGAGAACTGCCCTTGCACAGGCACCACAAACCTGTTCCAGAGACCAGCAGGCCGCCCAGTGCCAACCCACCTAGAAAGAGACTCACAGAAACCTGCCACAGGTCAGACAACCCAAAATCCACATTCAAAATGTCAATTATTGTTATTTTCTGAGTAAGAAATCTGCTCAGAGGGGACAAACCAACATACTTGAGAGACAGGCAGAAATTACCTGGGGCGGTGGGAAAGTGAGTGAGAAACCCACCACATCTGGAGACACCTGGCCTGCTATCAGGAGACCCAACCTGCTGCACAGACACAGCCAGCAGCCTGTCTGATCAGTGGGACAGAGCTGAGCAGTGCTGCCGGACAGGCTGATGCGGCTGGCACGCAGAGGGCAGCGGTCTCCCTCTCCCCCCAGGCTTGCAAAACCAGCACGCTCATGCAGAAGCTGCTGTGCCTCCGAGAAAGAGAGGAAAGGAGGAGCTCAGGGAAGTGCTGGGGTGCAGGCAGCAGAATTGTCTGGCTATTTGTCCAAACAGTGCCTGGGCTTTGCATTTGCAAAGGTCTACAGCAGCTCTACGGAGATGACAGGGTTTGATTTGTTGCTATGGCCCAATGGATTGAATGAATTTTAAATACCTCTCATTGACAGAGCTATAGCTTGTCTGCAATTATGCTAATTGACCAAACAACATCAGCACAGATGAAAACACCTCCCTTTTGCCTTGTGTCTAAGAAGCAACCAGCTCCCCCCAACTCACCTCTCCAAGCTTTGCTCTAGAGTTTCCAGAAATGCTTACACCAAAACATGAACTCCCTGCATGTCTCGATCAGGAGCTCCCCATCTCTGATCAAACCAGGAGAGATCTGAGCTCTCCAAAGAGGGCACAGCCAGTGGGAGAACAAAGGGAACAGCAGGGCTACACAGGCTGCTCCTTTGTTAACCCACCGGGGAGCCGGCGTTGGGAAGCTTAAAAGGCAACCAACATCCAACCTCTCCCCAAAGTGTCCTCCGAATCCTCTGAGAAATCACTTCCCTTGAGCACCCAAAAGGCCAGAATAGATTAAGCCTGTCCTGGCAAATTCCCTTTACAGGGACTGCAGCAAACACGGTGCCTTCTCAGGAGGTGTAAGGAGGGTGGGGGGAGGAGGTGCTTCAGGGCTCTTTTTCCATGCTCCAGAGCAAGACAAGGAAGGCACCACTCCCTGCAGGGTGAACAATGGATGTTCGGCAAGACACTGCACACTGTTGGCCTCCCCAGGCCACCGGGGACTTGTTTGCAAAGTGCTGTCATCATTACATGTCCCTTCACAACAGCCTGCCTGCGACCCTGACAGAGCCGCGGTGTCAAAGCCAGGCCCAAGGGAAGAAGCGGTAGCCCAAAGCTGTGCTCCCTGGAAGCAGGACCCCTTCAAGGGCTTGCCCCGAACGGGGAACTGGCACTGGGATACCCCGTTGCCAGAGAGCACGGCCCAGATGTCATTTATGCCATTGTCATCGCGCTCTGTGC
>NW_010550542.1:415-665 GCF_000687285.1 Phaethon lepturus | reverse complement strand
GGGGGGGAATTGATGTGGGGGAGCAGAATTTGGCCTGTCCTTAAAGGTCTCTAAAAATATATATATTCTTGCCTGTGAAAAAATTAGTAATTTTAAACCGCAGGCAAATGCTTTGCATTCCTGAGCAGTGCTGCCCTGTGTTTACTGCCCTTATTGTTCTCAATGAGCTGGAACCGGGGAAATGAATATTCGCTCCGACCCCATCCTTTGCCCTGAGAAAGAAAGGAAGAACGAGAGAAAAGAGGAAAGA
>NW_010550542.1:0-224 GCF_000687285.1 Phaethon lepturus | reverse complement strand
GGGGTCCCCCAGCTTGCTCTCCGGTACAGAGAGGAGAGGTTGGCCGTGGGATGGGGGGCCCGACACTTGGGGGTCGCTGGCAAAGGGCAGGAAGATTTAAAGCTCAGCCTGGGACTTGCTCTGCTTAGGTTATCTCAGGCTGGGGCATTGCCGCAGACCACACAGGCACATGCCGAAATAATTTTACTGGTTCCGCAATATAACGGGCAGCACATGGGGCCGGG
>NW_010550541.1:0-7937 GCF_000687285.1 Phaethon lepturus | reverse complement strand
CTGTTTCACAAGCACCGTTTAGCAAAAACTGCCGCTTTCCTCTTGTTGGTTTATGCATGGGGCAACGGCCGTCTTTCTTCTGTAACCCGCGGAGACACAACGGGGAAAACGCCGAGCTGGAGCGATGAATAGGCGCTGCCCGGCTGATTTACTAACACGCCGCTGACGCCCTTGCGCGAGCGTAGCAGGGGTGACGCAACACAGCAGCGCCTGGGGGGCACCTCGCGGAGGTCGTGGGGTCGGGGAAGGGCGGCGGGAGGCGGAAAGCATCTTGCTGCAGCTCTGCTCCTGGGCACCGTCACTCCGCTGGAATTACGCAGGGAAAAAACCTGGCAGAGGCCGGGGGTTGGAAAAATGTAAAGCCGCCCCCCACACAACCCACTGCTGTGAAAAGCGCCGTTTCAGGTCGTCTGGTATATGGGGGTTTATACTGCTGCCTGGAGAGGAGCTTGAGAAGCTGCTCGTCTTTTCTCCTCCTCTAAACTGACTGGCTTTCCTCTCTTTACTATAACAGAAGATCATCCTTTTTTCCCCTCAGATACTGACGGACAGTTGCGGCTCTCGTCATGGCTGTCATCTGAACAGCGCTAGGTGTTTTATCCGCCTTCTCCCAACACGGCCCAGACCGCTCCAGCGTGTAACAAATGCTTTTCATCGCAAGGAGAATCACCACTCTTCTCCTCCATTTCGGCCTAGATGCTGCCCTGGGCACCCGGCATGCAGCCCCCTGTGCAAAATACAGACTGCATCCAGAATTGCAGATCTCTCGCGGATGCAGTCACACATTCTGCTATTATGTTTTTTTAAAAAAAGAAATTACAGGCAAAGTTAAGAAAATAGAAACATTTATTGAAATGTGCAACGTACTCGTGAAATATTTAGCATTAATTATGGCGCAGTATCATTTAAAAAATAGTACTTTGTAACATTCAAATACATCAAGCATCCTTCACACTGAAAAAGAGAGCACCTTAAAATGCATCTTAAATTACAGGTTTATCCATTACCCACAGTATGTTCATGATGATTTTAACTGAAGTAACGCATTCTCCCAAATGCTCCTTCTCTACAAATTTTACAGCTGTGAACAGCTGCATAATGCTACAAAACTATAAGTTCCTTTCCAATTCAGCCTCTTTAGCAAGTGCTTAGCTGTAGTACTGTGAGACTACACATAAAAATACAATTAAGCATATCTGTGTTTACAGGACTTAAATTTAAATCCCAACTCTTCAGGGTCACAATGTGCATGTAACCTCTAAGCTTGGGAGTAGCCCTGCTGAATTCAGTATTATTTTTCTAGTCCCATGCTGAAAGTTAGGCCCAGCTACAGAAATGAAAGCCTGAATTCCATTGCTGGTCCAATGTGAACTGTGTTTATAGATTAAAAAAAAAAAACCACAACCCCCCCAAAAACCTAGGTTAATAAAGCAGCAGCCAAAAATATTTTTGAGATTTTACACAAAAAAAATATTTTGCATATAAAAATACTGATAGCTATTCTTTAGCTTCGACGTTTGCCTGTCAGACTGTGTTATGTCAAATTCTTCATTTCCGATGTACATGACTGGCATTTCCTTTGGAAAAGAGTATCACACAGAGCAGAAATGTTTTCTTAATTACGTATGGTAGCAAGAGGCGATATAAAATCCTTAAGATTTAAGACGATAAGAACTTAAAACCTTCTGAAAAAAGCCATCTTCAACGTCTTTACACTATTTACTGGATTTTCAGATTTTCAGCTGTTTGTTTATCCTGCAACTTCCTCTATAGGCACAGAGGATCTCTCGCAGCAAAAGAATAGCCATTTACAGACCAAAATGCAAAGCAAAGAACGGCAGGATTTCTGGATCTGAATGGGAGTTTGTGTAACCTCGCATCTGCGTGCTGTGATGCAGCTGGCGTTTTCTGCAGAAGCAGCAAGCTGGTAGATTTACTGGTACATTGATGCACTGAATCTTTCCCCGTGCTGGAACTGAGCCAGCAGCAAAGGAAAATGCTTCTTTTCTACCACGCAGCGTAGATGCTGAGGAAGAGGCTAGATTGAACATTTGAGCAACGGGGACACAGAGAAAGTCAAACCCCACAGTTACAGAAATTTGCGCTGCCCGTAGTTGCTACTTGGGCAGAACTCCAGCTGAGGTCAGTGAAACAACTGCCAGAAGACTGTGGGGTTAATGCGTCTGGGCCACATTTTAAATGTCACTTAGTATTAATACAAGAAAAAAAAAAAATACTGAAATGTAAGCATCTGGGAAGCATTGTGATTGCAAAATGCAAAATATAAAGAGACAAACGAGCACAACTGAGACAGTATATTTACAATTAGGATTGTAAAAATAGAAACCAAAGGAATTATAAATGGAAATATTTTCACAGTCTATTCAGAGATGCACCTCCCTTTATTCAGAAGTAGCAGCTCCTACTTAAGCGCTTTCCCCTTCGACTTTGAAGATGCATTAGGTGAATGCAAGACACTTCTCTTGAAAACCTCTTTAAAAATATCAACTAGCATTATCAGAAAAATGAAAGAAGGTGTAATTTTCTCTACATGGTACGTTTAATGCATGATGGCTCCCAACTGCTGTAAATATTTAGATGTCTGAAACAGTCCAGGCATTGTCCAGACAATGGACGGACTAGTTAAATTTGGGAAACTGCAATTACAAAGCCATAACAATCACCAGAAAACCAAGAACGAGGGCAGCATATTAGATTATTGGTTTTGCAGGGGCTTTTGACTTTTCTCTATTTTATGTTCATGCTGCCAGCTCTTAAAGACAGCTATCACAAAATCCAATTAGTTTCACTTAATACCTGCACGTTTGTAACCAGCAAGCAAGAATGATTACTGAGCCAAGCAACCTTTAAAACAAGGTTACATGGTACATGAACTTTGTTGTTTGTAATGCCATGGCTTAGCAAAATAAAAAGCATGCGACAGCTAGTCGCCAGTATGCAACAGAAGACAGGTGTTAGGTGTGCTACACAGTATTAATTAATTACAGAAAGAATCTTCATCAGAACTCTATGTATGGGGAGAGAAAAAAAATGTTAAAAATAATAAATCAGTATTTTCAGATAAAAGGAAAAGGGAGGAAGTTGTTAATGAAATGCAAACTTTTTTCACTGTAAATATTTCTTAGAACTACATTGCCAATGTGAAATAAGAAGTAGTTGCTCATCATTAGGTAAAGTGCGCTTTTATGTTTTAGGACAAATATAATCTTCTTTCATTACTAAAAATACGTTTTCACAGAAAATTACATCCCCCAACATTTTCGCAAATACTGTGCGTCTATATGGAGGTGAGGGAGCAGAGCAACAGACACTTTCACGGCTAAGTCTTACAGAATGAAAATTGCCAATTTTTTCATCTTGATTTCCTTTTAAATATATTATTACAGATAACGACTCCTGGATTCTGACCCTCTGTTGCCCCTGAAAAAGGCCGGGGCTGCTCCCAAAGGACTGCCAGCTGGCCCTCTTGTGATCCACCGAGGAGCTGCCACCCACCTTTCCCTACGGACCAGGCAGACTTCCCTGGTAAGAGTTTCCACTGACCCATCATTTCAGCCGTTTATAAGGAACTAGAGACTGGGGTGGGTTTTGGTTTGTTTCTTGGCTTGCGTGTTATCTTAAAACCGTTTCCTGTGTGACATTACAGTGATGGTTTGCCCTGAAGTCCTTCACACAATGGCATAGAAAGTTGGTTTCAGAGATCTATTTATATGAAAGCTCTGAAGGTACTTGGTAATGTCCAGCCAAACAATAGGTAAGAACATAATATACGTTCTAAAAACATTTAACACATTCACGTATAGCCTTATACTGAACATCAGTCTGTATACTATAACAAGTGTAGTTAAAAGCATTAGATGCATGTATACACGTACATATATACATACCCATTTTCTTTACATAATCTACCTGCCCCAAACACAGTATACTGAGTTACCAGTCCAGTTTCATGTCTGCTTTACTCCACACATACTTTCCACCTCTTTTTAGGAACATATCCTCATCAAATCCACTGAATTTTATAGCCGCTTCTACGCCAACATCTAGGATAGACTTGGAAGGCTCTTTCCGTCCATTTCTACAGTTTAGAAAACGCATCTGGAACATCAATAGATAAGACATTAGAAACTCCATTTGTAAAAGCTTAATTTTTCTACAGAATTTCTACAAATCCTTAAATTTTCTATAGAATTAAACAAGTTGCACGGCAGTCCCACAGAAGCCTATGGAAGTGCATGAACAGTTTCACTGTAGTCCTTGGAAGGCTCAGAAGCCCACGGTTAGACACACTGACACATCTTAGCAGGAACAAAGCCATAACCCCTGAAGATTACACGTAAAGTGATTACTCTTCAGTTACACGTAAACTAGGTAGGCTCTTTGAAACTTAACTTTCAGGACAAGCTCTGTATTCTTAGATTAAAGAAAACCAGCAAAGATGTCCTGCAAAGATAAACGTCGATGCTTTAAGATTCGTGATGCAATAATTACACATGCAACCACCTTATGGCAACTTCTCCTTAGATCATACTTACATTCAAGTTTGATGGGTAGAATTTACATATATTCCTTGTACTACATGGTAAAATTATTTTCTAAAATGCACAGTAAATGGAATTGGTTATCACTGTTGCATACATACATATATTAGCATACAAATACCAAGTATCAAAGAAAGACTTACGTATTCATCCAGAATGAGGTATGAATCCCTCATCTGTAACAGATCAAAAGAAAAAACTAAATATACAAACCAAAATTCCATTCTAGTGAAAACTCAAGGACAAAACAAACAACTATTTCTTCAAAGCCTGATCCAAATCTTTGAAACAGATAGTGTCTTCCCACTATTTCAGTGAGTTTGGATCAAGTTTATAGAAATAATCAACAGGATTACTAGCATGACTTAATGCATGAATAGACCAGTAATTCCTTGAATAAGACCTCCTAAGTGTCTAACTGAAATGTGGGTGCCCAACTGAAATATGGGTGCCCAACGGGATAAAGATGTTTTAAATAATATCCAAGTTTTCTGTTAACTTCTACATCAGCAGAACTTACACTGTTTTGCATACTGGAATAATTATGTCATTTTCCAAACAACTGACATGACCGTTTAAGCTGGGGTGTTTAATTATCACCCCAGCAGACAAAGGTGTTCTCCCAGCTCAAAGGTAATCTCCCAACTCTAAAAGCTCTATTAACTCTTCTGTTAGTAACTTTGTGCTCAATAAAATGCCTTAAAGAAAATTAAAAACCTTGGCTTCCACCATAACAAAACCAGTTGCTGACACAGTTGCACTGTACCTCTTCTATGCAATACTAATAGGGAGAGTGCTAATTGCCATGGAAGCTTCTAGTTCTTTTCCATCTTTCCAATTTAATTTCAAAATAAAGTTACAAAAGGGCAGTTTCAATTTTACCTTCTGATTAGATTCTGGTACCAAACAGGAGACATCTTTGTGGCGATCCAGGAATTGTTCAAAGTCTTCATCGCTGATAACAAATTTCTTTGCTTCTCTCAGGGCATCCTCACCAGTGTTCTCCCCTTCGATGAGCAGGCACTGGAATACCTGAAGACAAAAGGCACCTGGGTAAGATTTGATGTTTTCACTTGCCTTGAGTGTAAGAGACTGTCACCATGACAAAAACCTTCCGTTGTCTCAATAGAAATGTCTTTAATTTTTCTGTCGGCAGAGCCACACTGACACAAACTGTGGTAAGTGAATACTATACAAAGGGCACTGTGCAGATTTATTTTTAGCAAATTAGCATTACATAGTTCTAAATGTAATTATACAGTCATGGTTCCTGACCAGGTTGTCACAGAAATCTTAACTCTGGTCTTAATAAAGGCACAGATAATAAAAGCTCAAATTAACTTTTGATTGAACCTCAAATAGTATGGCTGTATTATAAATGCCAGTAAGTTCTATGTACAATGCACACTATCAAGTCAATCTGCATTTTTGAAGATTTTAATCTGATTTGTGACTATTAGGTTAACTGGCTTCAGATGGTCACAGAAAAGATAGAGAAAACTCCCCAGAAACAAAATGCACTGGTTTGTCTACTTAAGAGCATCCTTTTAATGGCCAAGTCCTTAACTACGTTCAGACTTTGGAGGGGAAAAAAGGCACATTTGCCATTAACACACTCTGTAAGTCTCTGTAATAGAAAGTAGGCCAGGAAGCTTGATAAAATATTAAAATGTATGTCAGATTTTCCTTACACTCCTTTAGTAGGACCAAGATTTCACAGTGATTTTTTTTTTCTGGGAAATCATGCGTGTATACCAATTTCCATGAAGCAAATTGTGAGAAATTATTCCACAAGTTCTCCCATATTTATGTCACATTATCTCTACCCGTTTTCAAACTGATAACGTATTTAATACACTTCTAGTAGAAAATATATACACATGAATGACTAATATCTGACAACATAAGTGTCTAATGCACACTTAGATACTGCTGATATATTAACTCTAATGTATCATTGTACACTAACTTTTCCTCATTTTCTCGACACCATGACACATTTTCAAATGTTAAAGACCTTCTATCTTACTTCCAATATCATAAAAAAACTAGATCTATGTATGCTGAAACATATAATCATGCAGTGCTGACAAGAAGTCCGCTAACGCCAGCCCAAGCTGGAGCTGGAGATCTGACTGAGGTCATTAGAGGTTCTGCTCTGGTCAGACAACTCCAGAACTTGTGTTACTTTTTCCTGAACAGGAAACCTATGGCATACACCAGTTTCCTACCTTCCAGCGCACAGGGTTGAGTGCCTTGATCTGCTCATTCATGTCTTCCTCAACATTAAATCTGTTGATCACTGAATTTATTTTGAAAGCAACAGCATACTCTTGGCACCACTGTCTCAGTTTATACAGGTTTTCCACATGGTTCTTCTTTCCTTGACCACGGCCAATTAAAACATTGACGTTCTCATCAAAACTATCACATGAAATTGCCAAAATGTCTAAATATTCACCTGAAAACAAGTTTTCAAAATTGATTAATAGTCAGTCCTTCAGCTAAAAGCTCTCGGGACTCTGCCCACTTTCACTTCCTTGTGATCTGTCACAAAGTGCCATGTAAATACAGTTCTGTGAAGTCATCACATGAACCACAAAAGCCATAGCAGTGGCATCATGAAAACATGTATTTTGTTTGTGTGTCCAGCATTATGGAGACAGTCTAAGTTGTTATTTTATTATACTATTATATCAAAGGGGTAATAGTACAAACTGCCTATCATCAGGACATACAATTAACAGTATTTCACTGGTGTTTACATTTGGTTTGTGTTTACTGTAAATGAACCACTAACAAACCATCTTCCACTTGCACTGAAAACCCATCTTTTGGTGAGGCTGCCCCGAGGAGGCTCCCAAACCCCGCCAGTCCTGTGCACAGCGGTTTTTCCTTACCGTACTTCTTGAACCACCGTTCTCTAATCAGGCTGCCGTTGCTAACGATGCTGACACTCGGTAGCTTCAACTCCTGCTTGCAAAACTGGACCAGTTGCCCTACAAATTCGCCTCGGTCCTGCAGAAACGGTTCTCCTCCCGAGAAATTTATTTTCTCCATTCCTAGAGAAGGACCAAAGAAAGGTGCTGTGAACCTCTGCCCACCTATTGCCCACTCCTTCCACACGCTCTCAGTGCCCGACTGCGGCGATATGAAGAGGGACCCCGGCCGTGGAGTTACAGGGAGAACTTTTTCGACGACACTCGGTCCTGCTGGGACGCGGCCGCTGCGCATCGCCCCCCGCTCGGACTCACCCGCCTCCTTGAGCATCACCAGCCCCCGCTTGGCCTCCTCCAGGGGCAGCACAAAGGAGGTCTTGGCCGTGTGGAAGCAGAAGCCGCACTTGTAGTTGCACTGCCGGGTGAAGTGGTAATT
>NW_010550540.1:0-917 GCF_000687285.1 Phaethon lepturus | reverse complement strand
CCCTCTTTCTTTCTTTCCCTCTTTCTTTCTTCTTCTTCTTCTTCTCTATTCCTCTCTTCCCCTCTCTCTTTTCCTTTCTTTCTCTCTTTTCCCCCCTTTATCAAGCAGGTCACCCCTACACTTCCAGAATCTCCATCTTTCCTGGCATTAAGCTTTTTCATCCCTTAAAGTCCTTTCTCTCCCACTCCTCCAAGTTTGTGTTATTCCTTGAAACATGTTTTTTGCACATTATTATTCACCTCTGATATATGATCTTGCCATTTTGGAACTGGTAGAGCCCCCCACCCCCTTCCTTCCCATAGGAGTTCAGGGAGATTTGTGGTTTAAACATTTACTCACTTGCTAGTGTTTCTGTGACTGGTTTAACAGTATCTTTTTAATGGAAGGCCAAACACTACATTAACTATGTGGAAGTGTTTGAAGATTATTCTTTTCAACAAAAAAAAAAAAAAAAAAAAAAGAGTTGTACCCTGTAAATTTTAAAACCAGCCTTAACAGTACATAAGGCTATTTTGTTATTGTGTATGGTTTCCATACATGCGTTGTGAGATATATGGATGCATGCAAGATCTCAAAATAAGGAAAACCACATGCTTAATAGCACAAGTGGGAAAATTACTTCTCCAAGTTTTTAACCAAATAGTGGCCCTGAGACTTGAGTCCTCTTCTATGCAATCTTAAATCTAACGTATACAAGGAGCAATAAAGTGAATTTCATTACACCTTTGCTGATGCAGCAATCAAGTATTGGATCTGACACTCCGAAGCCCTTCCATATGCGGACGCGGGAACCCGAACAGCTTGCCTGCCCCCGCAGTTAGCGGCGCCGCGCAGCGCTTTCATCAGCCACCTCGGGGCAGCTGAAAGTGGCCCAAGTTCAGGGGTTGAGCGAGGTTAAATGTTAGCAAACTGCAGCT
>NW_010550539.1:0-23790 GCF_000687285.1 Phaethon lepturus | reverse complement strand
AAGCAGATCAGTTCTGCTGTTCTGTGATTCCTGTGCCACTGCCGGTGCCCCTCTGGAAATGAAGAGTGGCACAGATCGCTCCGATAAATGAAGGATTACAGAGGTATTTCGGGAAGCACATGGGGCTCTCTACGCTGCCGCATTTGAAGGCAGGGGAGCTGTGAGGCAGGTGGAAGGAACATTGCGTTGGATGGTTTTATCTGCCTTTACTTCTTCCCCTCTGCTTCATCCAGATTCATCCAGCTGTGCCCAGCAGCTACCTGGGGAGAGCTGTTTACAGACTGAAGGAGTTAAATCTAATCAAGCACTACCTCCAGCCAAATCCCCTCTCCCAGTTGCCCCATCTCTGTGCGTGGCTGGTGGCAGACTCCTTCCCAGGCAGTTTCTAGAATGAGCTGGCTGGGTTTTGGGAAGCGCATCCTGCAAAGCCGTAAAACGCTGCCGCTGGAGCCACACGCTGTCAGGAGGTGCTGCTGGCAGGGTAGGTGCGGGACGTGGCCGGCGCTTGCTTCCCGCAATGCAATCGTCCTCTGTCCCCCTGCTCTGCCCTGGTGACGCTGCTTGAAACCTGCAGCTTTCGCACAATCGCTCGTCAGGGAGTAGGAACTCCCCCAAACGTCCCCTCGCTGCCTCAGGAGGGACATCAGTGCACAGGGAGGATGCTATAAGCTGTTTAGGATGGGTGCTATGTCCTTGAAGAAGAGGGGGGGTTGGTGGCAAGCACAGCAAAGCTCTGCCGCTGTGTGAGGACTCTGCCTCTCTCTGTGAAGATGCACGGACACAGCAGGCTGAAGCGCTGAGATGTATAATGGGACAAGGGAAAAATTAAATCCCAGGTTGCTGGGTAGGCAATGAATGCTGTCGAGTGGGAAGAGACAGGGAAAGGTCAGCTGCTGGTGCCCAGCAGAGCCACTGGTGGAGGCGTAGCCAGTGTCCGTGCTGGTGGAGATGTCTGGAGATGTTGGGTGCTGGATGGTTTCTGAGGGCTGGGACCAAAGTCCTGGGATAGTTTAGGTCCGTCTTAAAATGGAAAGCACTGGAAGTGGAGGGCCCACAGACACCAAACTTTCAGTCCTAGCAGAATTAGTGCAAATTTTGATGTTGAGGAAACTCAGCTGAAACATGTTTTCTCTTTTGGCTTTTTAAGATACCTTTCCAAATCATTAGCGTATCATTTACCATTAAGGGGAAAAAACATCCTCTTCTGCAATGGCATGAGACAAACGGTGCAAGCTGCTGTGTTGGGTGGGAACGGATCCTTCTGGGAGCTTTTGCAAAGTACTATCCCTCCCTCTTAATTTGGAAAGATAGAAGAAACTCTATAGTATAGGGGATAACATGTGGTCAGTTATGCATTGGTAAAAGACAGTAATTTTTCAAAATGTTCCTCAAAAGATAATAATTACTACAATTAAGTGTCTCGAGTGGTAATTTTATTCTGCTCGGCAATAGTACAAAGCACAAAAACCCCCTCTATGAAACAATGCACCCACCATATGTAAGCCAGCATCTTCGTCTTGTGATCTGTACAACATGTGCTTGTCTAAAATTACAGTTAGCTCATTTAATTCTGGGTAATTTGTTGTCTGCTGGAGAAGAGCCCCCATGCTGCTTCTGCACTTAGAAACACGAGTGAGGATGGGTCATGGGCCAAAAGCAGCTTTGGTCCAAATTCATGCAGAGAGACCATTTGGGTGGAGCTGAACAGGCGTGGGGGCTGGGGCCACCCGTGGTCTTGCACTGAAGTCCTTCTCCTGCTCTCTGCCTCAGTTTCCCTTTTCATTTGTAACCTGCCACCTACGGGCAGCCACACAGTGAGCTGCTTTGGTGATGACGGGATGGCACTCTCCTTACTGCTTTAATCAATGGGCTCGAAAAGTGAAAATATCTCTTTATTTTACCATCCCCTTAGCCCTCCCGATGGTTTGGAAACAGTCTGAAAGAGCAGGAGCCGTGGGGCAAGCGCCTTGAAGCAAATGGGTATTTGAGACCACACTGCTGTGACTTGGGGTGCTCATGTCTGTGGCTGAAAGCCTGAGGGTGCCCCCGGGACCAGCTCCGCGTGGGGCACGGGCTTCCTCAGCAGCCGGCAGCTCCGATTTGTTCCCGGCTCGGGGCTCTCCTGCTCCTTTCTTCTTCTCTATGGCCTTGATCTGCTGGTTCTCGCGCGCTGAACAGACAATTGGCTTTTACATTTCCCAGCGATTTTGTGGTGGCTGGCCCCACCGCTGCAAACATTAGCTGGAAACTTCGTTGCAGAAAGCAAGCACAAAGTCGGATGGAAGAGGAGATAATTACCTTTCTAATATAATTATGGCTGAGCTGGTGAGCCTTTTATCTCAATCCGTGTACTTCTGGTGGTAATACAATAACAGGCAAGGATTAAAATTTACTAGGTGATTCCCCGCCTATGGCAGCCAGAGCCGTTTTCTCCCCACAGCGGGGAGGAGTTTGTTAGAGGAGATTTCAGGTTAAACGTTTAGGGAGAGGATGATTTTGAAAGAGGAAGGAGCAGGGGGAGAAACCCTCTGAGCTAAGCCGCTTGGAGGGAGATGCACCAGCTGGTGTTTGGAGGTGGTCCCGTCCATGGCCGAGGTGTCACGGTCCAATGTGGAGCTCTGGACCTGGAGCACAGCGGCGGTCCGCTCTGACGTGTGCTGGAGGCAGTTTCCCGCTGAGGCTGTTGCGTGTCCCTGCCCGTGGGTGCTGCGCTTTGAGCAGTCCCTGCGACTGCCGGAGCTCGGGGGGAACGGCAGGTCCTGGCTCTGGTGGGGAGAGGAGCCTGGGGAGGTGGCAAGCCCCCGTGTTAGAGCAGCAAAGCAGAAGGCAGGGCTCCCTGTCCCCCTCCTCAGCCAGGTGACAGCACCTGCTTTAGTGCCTGGGAAATAGCCTGGGGTTATGGGTTTGGCTCGTAGCTGGTCTTTGTGGTGCTGGGTAAGGCACAGGCTTCACTGCATCTTCACTTCCCGGCTGGTGAGACCAAGGGAATCTGTTTTCTGTGCTGCGGGAAATGCTGACTGCCCTCTCCCCGTTAGCAGTGCAGAAGTACTTTTCCATCGCTCTCTTCCTCAGGCTTTTGAAAGACAAAACTGGACTTCCCCGAGGTACTGTGCTCGCCTCCCCACCCTGGTGCCATCCGCGGCGGGCTGTGTGGCAGGGACTGGTGTCAGCCTCCCGCTTCCCACCCTCTGCCCCTCGGCTGGTCCCGCAGCAGAGGCTGAGCTATGGAACACCGGCTCCTCGGTCCTCTGCCCCCGGAGAGCCCCGCTGCTGTGCCGCTCTGAGCAGCAGCGGTGCGCTCACCGGCTGAGCACGGGGAAGGGAAGAGTGGGTCTGGACAGCTGATCGAATTATAAAACACTGAAAAGGTCAGAGTGGTACCGTTTGCTGTTATCTTTCACAGAACATAAAGAGGCATTAAAATTCTGCTGTGTCATTCGTGTAACAAGGGAGAAAATTGTAACGGGAGAGGAAAGTGAAAAGGGGAAAAAACGTCTTCCTTCCCTCCTGCTGTTGGGTCAGGGAAATGGAAACGGTGCAAGTTCAACTCTTGTACTCAGCTGTGACTTCCAGGGGCTGGATGTAACTGCATGTGCAGGTCCAGCCTCTCACTTCTGTGTAGAGGAGTTAAAATATTGCTCCAGGGATGGTCACTAGTGTAATGAACTTGGTGGCCTCAGCTTTCCCATTTTGAGTTCACCACCTTGGTCTTTGGCACAGCTTGCGCTCAGAAACTGGGATGGGGAGAGATCAATCCTGGCAGGTCAATCTGACATGATTTAAGCTGGAATATCACGATGTGAGGATGAGCTGCTGGCTCGGGCAGAGGTGCTGAGGACTGGGACAGCAATGGCCAGGATACACGAGCGTCAGTGTTGTTTCTAGAAGGGGTGATAGGGCTGCGTGAAGCACGATGGGACGGCACTGATGTTCATTACCTGGATGACCCGCTGCTGTGAAATAGTTGCCATGGGAGGGCTGGCGAAACGGTGTTTGACTTGGGCTTTACAAGAGCTGTGCAAGATGTGATCAAACTTGTATGTCTTTACCTCCAAATCACAGGGAAAAAGTTATTGCCAGTAGTGAGCAGATCTACCCAAGCAGAACCTTGATCTCCTTTCTAAAACAGGAGGCATAAATGGAAAGGGTATAGCTGTGTTCCTCAGGGTTGCCTGCTGATTTCATCCAAGCATCTCCATTGCTGATTTGGGGAATTTCCAGGCTAAAATCTTCCTTTCTTTTGAAGAAGAGCAGGGCCTGATATAAATGCCAAATCCTGACTTTACCCCAGCCTGTAAATTTTGTCATCTGCAAAACCTAGATGCAAACTTTATCACTCCAGCTCCATCCTGTGCTCTTGGCAAAGCCATGCGACTGATGTTGCTTGGCATCCTCCAGCTTCCTTCTCTGCTCCCCTGCTTTTCTCCTCCCACAACCTGACCTGTCCTCATTTGCTGGAAACTTTGCTGGAGATGTGTGTCCTGCGTGGCCCCAAGACCTGTCCTCCAGAAGGAGGATGCACATTACCAGGCTTGTTCCTTCTGAAGTGGTTCTTGCTTGCGCCCAGCGTTGCATTCGCTACCCACCTCCTGCTTGATCCAGTGGTGCAAACCCCACTTTGACCCTCTGCTCTTTCTCAGCAACCTGTATTTGATTGAGCTTTCCTGCCCTCACCTTCATATCATGTCAGGCTACCAGGGAAGATGATACTAAAAGAAAAAGGCCAACGTAAATCCATCGCTTCTCCACGAGGTGCAAGGAACCAAAGGAGTTTCCTTGCCTGCCAAGAACGTGGTCTGTTGAAGATTGCCGTGACAAGCAGCGCGCTCGCGTGAAGATCGAAGTGCAGTCAGCCATCCGAGCCATCAGCAGCTGAAGAGGTGAGCAGGTTTCCCTGAGCCCTGAGAGGTGGAGCTGGGAACGGTGGCTGTGCACGAGCATTCGTGGCTTGTGGGGGGACCTGCTGTCCCCCAGCTCCCCCGGGGCCCGCGTGGCTCTGAAGGTGAAATGAAGTTGGGGGAGATGCAGCCAAACAACGGCCTCATCTCAAACACTCAGGCCCCACGCCGTATTCCGGCGGGCGGAAGGTATGAACTGACTCCCTCCAGGTTTGAAGGAGGGCTGCCCAGAAATCCAGATTTTTCCCCAGTAAGAGATAGTGGAGGAAAAAATCCTCGTTCCAAGAGTTTTTTTTTCAAAAGGTAGTTTCCCCTGGGAGGTTTCAACCTGATTTTAAGTGAAAATGCCTGCTTTCAGCCAGCTTTACAAGATTCTTGCAGTTAGAAACAACCAAAGAAAAATAAAATCTGGAGTCATATTTGAAGTCAAAACGAAACCAAAATGTTTTGTTATTTCCCACTGGAAAACTGAAATTGATGTTTTCCTGAAAACAAATGTTTTTGGTGGAAAAAAGACATTCTTTAACAGAAAAACCTTCTTTGCTGAGTGTTTTTTCTAGGAGCTAGCAATTTGCTTTAGTTATTGCCACTAAGATGTCACCTATTTGCGTTTTGCCAGGGCTGCTCTTAATGTCAGAGTTACACAATGCAGTGTTTTCTGCTTCCTTCTGCTGTTTCTCTTAATTGAGGTAGTGCTCAGAGCCCTGAAACACGACGGTAATGCCGTTGTGTCAGGTACTGGAGTGCTGCGGAGCAGCTGGCAGCGTCTGGCCTGAGCTATGGACCGATCCAGTGGAGCTGGGGAAAGCAGGAAGAAAGCAGAGCAAGTTGCTGAAGACCCCAAAACAAGCTGGGGCACTGATGGAAGAAGGACTTAAATTTTTTTTTTTAAGGTGCTTCTCACTTGCTGGCGTCTCCCCGGGCCCCGGTGCCACGGGTGCCTTTCGCCTCCAGCCCTCTGCCAGTGTCCCACTCCCCCACCCGCAGGTTTGACGCAGGAATTACCAAACCAAGTCGTCCCCTCTGTGCTGTGGGAAGATGGACGGGGTGGTGGCGAGGGTGGCGGGGATGGGGGCAAAGCAGGAGCCCAGATCCCCCCCAGCAGCAGCCCGTGCCTGGAGCTGCCACGTACACAGCCGCCGCCACCGCCGCCGTTTCCAGGGCTACCGGAGGAAGGAACCGCTCACGGTACCAAACCAGAGGGAAGGCGATGACTAAGCAAATGTCAGAAACGCTTACTCTGGAAACCACGCTGCACCTTCCCTGGTCGGAGCTTAAC
This sequence comes from Phaethon lepturus, assembly GCF_000687285.1. Lineage (NCBI taxonomy): Eukaryota > Metazoa > Chordata > Aves > Phaethontiformes > Phaethontidae > Phaethon > Phaethon lepturus. Next base: position 17,613 of record NW_010550539.1, on the reverse strand, counting down.
GCTGTCTAGACGATGGTCTGCTCTGTGCAAACCGTGTTAACGCAACGCTGATAGACTGGGGAGGTACTCGGTGGTCCTTCCCGGCCTCGGCTTGCAGCCCCAGCGCTGCCTTTCTGGGGCGATTTCTGCTCAGAGAGTAGCGAGTCGGGTGGTTTAACGGAGAGGGGAGTCATGGCCAGGAGAGGAACTGAATGGGCAGAGAGCAGGGCTGGGTACTACGAACCCCTGAGATTTAAACCCAGTCAGATGTGAAGCAGCATCTTCCTAAAAATCACAGCTCAGGCAAGGGAGGTATATTATAAAGAGAAAACAGCAGCATGGAGTGAAACAGCGACTTGTCTTGCTTCACTCGATGACCAAACTCAGGTCAGGTCTTAAATCCACCCTTGCTACTCCTTGGTGAACCCGACTCGTGCGCTCTGGATGCCAGGAATTGCCAGCGCTACTTTTGGTTTCTTTTTTTTCTGCCTAAGCTTTTCTCCGTTGTCTGTAGAGGTAAGCCTGAGGTGACTTAGCTCCTGCCAAAACGCTTCACTCCCGTGCCGAAAAGCTAGGAGGGATTTCTGGACCATTTCATAGCAATAGGCTGCATCAACAAAAAGCATCTGACGCTGTTGGCCTCCATCCCAAAGTCCTTGGTGTTACGTTCTCGCGTGCTGCCTTGTCAGAAAGCTGCTGTGGACTTCTCTGGGGATACTTCTCACCTCTCCTGCAGCTGCCTAAGAAATTCCCCACAGATCTCTCTCTCCTGCCCCATAATTCAGGTCTGTCTGCATGTCATGGGGAAAACTTGCTGCAGCAGGTCAGCAATGCCAATGCACATAGAGTCTTCTCTGCTGGATGCTGCTGTCTGCTTGCGTTTCAGGCGGCTGCAGCGCACGGACAAACTCGCCTGCCTGGTCTGCGGCGTGAAACGAAGCTCCGAAACCCACAACTGCTGTAAGCGCAGCCTCCCCTGGAAAACCGCGGCTTCCATCTCTGCTCTGCCAGCTTCTAACTGCCCGGCGGGCCCGAAGGGACTGCTCTGGAAATTCAGAAAACACAAACGTTTGCTGCTGTGCTGGGACCTGGTGTGTCGGGTTTCAGCCCAGAGCATATATTTTTTAATGGCCAGATTATACAGCCCAGAAAGGTCGACTTTATGATGAAAATGCTGCCAGACTTTTATCTGCAGCAATTCCAGCATTCTTAACGGCCCAGTGGAGAGCGAAAGCCTCCATTTTCTGAACTGCCAATTAATTTAAGCACGTTCCCCTATCCTGTCATAAAGATGTCGCTTCTCTGCACCCGTGGCATTGCTCTGGCCTCCGGGGTCCCGCAGGCTCTGCCCCGCGGGGCCTGGCCGCGCTGCCCGCTCGCGTTGCTGGCTACTAGGTGGTTGTGAGCTTGCGTTGGGCTTGGGAAGGGGATTATCACGCCGTGGAGGGTGAAAAGGGACGGGCAAATGGGGGAACGCGTGGGCAACGGCAGCGTAGGGTGGAGGAGGAGGAAAGCAGGACTGGCAAACCACTGCTCGGCGCGAGTGTGGTCGCGGGCGTGTTTTGTGTTGGTGTTGTTGGGGATCCCTGCAGCCTCGAGCGTTGCCTCCCGAGCATGCCGGAGCTGTGCTGTGCTCGCCTTGACGCCCGGCCAGCACGTACCTGTGTCTAGTTAATTAGATTTCATAGGCTACAAGCTGTTGTTCCTCCAATTCTTTTTATCCAAGGACCTTGGTGTTTTTTGACTCCTGTGCAAAGTAGCTGAGCACTCCTGCTCCCTTGTACGCTTCCAGGCATGTTCAGAGCGTAAATGTGGTCAAACGCTCTCCTCTGCTGCACGCCTGCCAGCCCGCTGCTGCACGCTGCGGCTTGGTCCCGATTTCCCCAGCGTTACCAGCGAGGAGCTGGCTCCATTTGACTCAAACAGGGCAAGAACAAGGCTTTAAAGAAACCAAACCCAAACAAAAAAAAACCCACCAAAAAACCTTGTTTGAACTGTTGAATTGGTATGAGCTCAATTTCAGTGGGGATGATCAGCTGAGTTACTGCCCAGCAAATCTGGGGGACGGTAACTTGTATGCTGTGGTTCCAGCAGCTGGGCGCAGCCAGAAGAGACTTTTCTAATGAAGCCTTCGAGTTCCTGGGAAGTCTCCTCAGCGGGGCTTGGGCACAGGCAAAGTGCTGGTGTGGTGTAGTCGTTGCTGAAATGTATCGTGTCGTGATTGCATCGTGCTGGGCAAACCAGTTCTTTGAGGCCGCTGTGCAGCAAACAGCGCTCACCTGGGACCGCTCTGAACCTTGCCAGCCCCAGCACTTCAGCTTTATCTACACAAGGTAGGGAAAAGAGGGATTTTATCTGTCACATACATGAAATACTGCTCCCCAAGCACAAAAGCATAGGAACTGATATGGCTAAATTATCCTAAAAAACAGAAGGGAGGAAATTACAATTTCTGTTTTCAGTATGGAAGGAATAAATTCTGACTTTCTCGTGTCCACAGCCCAGCTTGCAACAGGTTTAAAGCACGGTACAGATGGCTATGCAATTATTGCCAACATCTACTCATTATATTAGATAAGGCCCTGGGTTTATTTAGCAGAAGCAGATGGAGGGAATACACAATATTTTAGATGTCTTGGCAAACTGTGTTTTCCTTAGAACAACATTGCATGTTTGCTGTGATAGTTCTGGCCAAAAAAAAAAAAAAAAAAAAAAATCTAAGAGGGAGAATGATATCTTTTGGGAGTAACAATGAGGTGTGTATTAAAGACAAGATATTGTAAGCCTTATGATATCTGATGCCTTATATGAATGCCTGTGACGAGGAGAGTTTCAGCTTCTATTTGAAAGTGTATTCTTTGCGGCACACGGACTAAAGCTTGAAAACACAACCCTAGCTGCCTGCAAAAGCTGAGGAATCACAAGACAAATAGAGCCCTAATATTTTTTTTTTAATGGTCTCATGACTTTTAACCCAGCCTTGTTGATTTTGGGGCTGCCTACTTATTTCCAGAGTGTGGCGGCTGGCAATATGGCATCTCCAAGCAAGGGGCACTTGCTGCGGAGCGGAAGATGCTTGGGGTTTGGGTCCTTAGAGGCAGCAGATTTGGACAGGAGGTGAATGAGGAACATACGCACCTCTCTGCTTGCTCAGAGCATTCATAGGCAAAACCTCCCTGAGAGACCAGTGACCTTGGTGACGAAGGGTCCTGTGACTCTCTGACACGGGTGCGGACCAGCTCCCTGGCCAGACTCCACAGAGAAGAAACCCAGCTCTGGGCCCGCTTGTCGAGGTACCTGACAGCTTTCCAGTCTTCATCCTTCCCCAAACACTGGGCTATCGGAGAAACTTCCCGTGGGGACATTCACCAGAGATGGCTGGGGTGCGATTTTCTTGTCTTGTAGAACTCAACTCCAAGATCGTTCAGACTCATCGAATCTATCGCCTGGGAAGACACAGGGTGTAGGTGAGGGAGTCAGCGCCACCCCTAAGGGTGTAACGAGGTGGTGGAACGTGGGCGTTGCTTGGAGCCCATGGTCCTGAGAAGCAGTCGGAGCCATTTGACATGCACCTAGGGAATAACAACAAATCCAGTTTCTGCCTCAGTCTCTCTGGAGATCAGTATTGGCTCTCACCTGTGGCTTAAGCAGTTAGCTGTGAGCTAAGACCGTCGTGAGCAGATGATACCTTTGCACTGGTAGTCGTGAGCGCGGAGCCAAAACCAGGCTGTTAAATCAGCTGGCCTCAGGCACGCAGATTGAAGGAAGCTGTGTTTGCCTGGCAGAAGACCTTCCCAGCTGCTTGAGCCGGTGGAGTACTGAGGGTCTTCCCCTGCATGGAGGGACCGTGGCGGTTCCCTCTGGTCACTGTGAGGCAGCACCAAAGGAGTGGTTGGTGCTTGTATACCCACTAACTGCTGTGGCAGTTTGATGCTGCTGTGGTATATCAGGTCATACCACCTGGATGGTCTTTCTCCACCGTAGGCAAGTGGCAGCATGACCAGAGCGTCACTCCTTGGACGTAGCATGAATCCCCATGTGCTGGGAGAATGAGCAACAGTGAGAGAAGGAGGAGAGGTGCAATCATATGGTGATGGCAGCAGAGACCTGTTTTTTGTCAATATTTTGCTATGTTGTGTGTGTGTGGAAAGAACAGGAACGCTTGAAATTCTGGTAAAGCTCTCTAGCTTTACCAAGGGCTTGGTTCAGTTCCTGGATGCTTTTGGGTCTCTAATTGGTCAAGTGCACAAGTACATCCAGGCGTGGATGATGCTAATGATCCATTCTTGCTGGCTTTCATCCATCCAGCTGTGCCAGGGAGGTTTAGCTGGCTAAATGCAGGAGAGTGGACACAAAGGGTGCAAATGCGGCAGCATGAATTAACTAAATCTCCACTCTCTACCTTCCCATTTATTACATGAATGTTCTCAGCTATCATTGCGCGAGGTGTTTATCCTTGCTCATTATCTGCCCATCTCTAGATTGTTACAGCGTCCAGCGGTGCAGCGGCAAGGTGGAGCGGATGGACTCAGAGGAAGGCCACCCCTCCAAGCACTCCCTCTTGGTTCAGCTGATGGCTCCTTGGAAAAGCCTGCAGTGCAGAAAGGCCCAGAAGGCAGTAGCCTAACAAGAGGTCTCCTTTCTATCCTGACTGATGTGCCCAGCATTGACGGATATTTTTCCTTCTCCTTTGCACCGAGCACCCCAGGAGGGAAGGCTCAGCTCTATTTTGAACCATTTTGGTTTGTTTTCTTTTTAAACACTAGCGTAATTTGATAGCAATGACATTTTCTGTTCAACTCATGAACAACTACTTCTGGGGACTGGCCAAACGCAGAGGGTGATGTGGTTCTGGTTCCAAAGAACAGCCTTTGTCACCACTCCCAGGGCAGTCTGGCAAGGAGGCTCTTGTTCGATGGGTGCTGTAAGGAGGTAAGGGTTGAGATGCGCTTGTAGTGGCTCGGACCTCTTACCTCCTGCAGTGTCTGCGCTGCCTGCTAGCCCACCTGGCAGGAAAATACATCCCCATCCATCTACAAGCTGTCCTGTGCCCTTTGCCCAATTTCGAACCGCCAGCTAGTCGAGAGCAGAGTCATGCTCCTCCAGACCTTCTGGCACAGCAATGAAATGTAGTGTCTAGTTTGGGTGACGTTTTTCATGCACGCAGGATTGGGGTGGGGGGGTGTATTTTTCAGGAAAATGGCAGCCTTAAATAAAGTCAAAAATATTTGCAGACTTGACATGAATTGCTTTCACTAGAAAGGAAAACACATTAAAAGCCAGAATATTTCATTTTAGAACTTGACATATGAAACAATCCCAAATGATGTTTCATTGCTCTCATTTCCCCCCCGCCCCCAAAGCAAAAATACTTGAAATGTTTTGTTGACCCTGAAATTCCCCTCTCCTCTCCAAGAATCTTGTTTGCTACTGAGCTAAAACCCTCCGTAGCTTGCCCATACACAAGAGGCCATGGGGTGGGGTGCGTGACACCAGACGTCTCCAGAAAAGTGTTCTGGGCTCCCAGCTCCTGCTCTCCGCATCCTCTGATGCCAGAACAAAATTCTGGGATGCCCATTTCCAGGGCTGAAAGCAGCCCTCTCTCCTTTGTAATGTTAATGTAGTGAGACTCAAGGTATGACCTACTTTCCAGCCACAGTGAAAGGCAGGATGGTTTTAACTCCTCTGTGCTCAATTTTCCTAGCGTGTGCTCACTAAAATATTTTGGACATGTGCATTTTCCTGCCAGCTGTCATTGCTTATTGCGAACGAGCCTCCTTTTCCACTCTGTGGTGTGGTATATTCATGTCCCTCCCGCTTACAAGCAGCAAGGACTTATTTGAGCAATTGCCTCATAACCAGAATATCTTCCTTCATCCCGGGTGGAAGCCGAGCCCTCTGCACTCTGCAAAACCTCATCCGTTTTGTTTGAGTGTCGCACACTGCTTGGCTGCTGTGTGCCTCGCTGTAGCGGAGGAGTGTGTGTCTACAGATGCTCTTTTCCCTGGAGCCTGGCTCAGGAATTAGTTAGAAAAGTAGGTTGCAGGTGGCTTTGGAGGGGGGAGTTTTGCTCTCATTTTGCTGTGTTTCCTCCCAGGACTCTGGATGCAAAGAGGAGGAGAGAGTTTACATTCGTATCTGGGCAGCTCTGTGTGCTGCAGGCTGGTGGTAAATTTGATGCTGGCTACAAAAGGCTGAGAAACGCACCCGTTTGGTGTGAGACCAAGGAATGGAGTGGCTGTTTGTGCTTCTGAAGCAGAGCAACCCTGTGCTATTGAATGTTGTTATTTCCTCGGTGTATTTTATTTTGCCCTCTGTTCCCTTCATGTTACAGCTAAAGCGAGGTTTATCCTTCACCATAGCGAGGCCATTTTGATGGATACAGCCAGTTTGGGGACAAATACATTTGTCTGAGCAAGGGTATCAGCCGAAGTTGCTCTGAATAGGCTGGTGTTAAGGAAAGGGTTGGGACCAGGTACCTTGCGTTATAGATATGCCTTGAAGGGAAGGAGTAGGCTTGAGCACAATATACAGATATCTACTTGAATGCTTAGACTTGGTTTTGGGCATCCAAAGGAGAGGCAGAGAGCTGGCAAGCTGGGCCCTTTCATGGGGAGGGACTATGGACAGCTGGTGGGGAAGTCACCAACGTGGGGTGATGGAGCCAACAGATGAACCTGGTAATGCCATAAATTAAATGGTGCGATTAGCATGCCAGGTCTACTTATCGTCTCGGACCTGGTGTCAACTCTGTGTCTTTGGTAATCAAGATAAAGCTTGCACACCATGAAATCAAACTGAGTGAAAAGGGGCATCTTTGCAGCTGCTCCAGTCCCCGCTTGCACGCAGATCTCGGCGGCAGCTGGGAGAACAAGGGAGCAGCGGGACCGACGGCCGTGTCGCTGCAGTCCGAGTGCAAGCCAGGCTTGCGCATCTGAGGGGTTGGCTCTTGGGCAGCTCTTGGCTGGTTCCTTCTGCCGACCTGCCCTCAAGTCCTGGGCAAGGAAATCAGCCAGACCATGTCACCGGTGTAAGACTGAGCAATGTCTTCAGTGTGCACTCTGGAGCTAAGGGGGTGAAAAATACTCCTTTTGATTTGCACTGGAGCTGAGGTGCCCCTCAGCAGACAGACACCCACTGCTAACACCCGCTGCATCCTTTTGCAGCCTTTAGTGCGTGCAGCTGGTGCTGGTTTCTCCCTGTGAGTCTTGCTCGTTGGCTTCATCCGCTGCCAAGGCTTCGTTATCTGCTGCTGGTTGGTACATACAGGGAAACAGGGGCAAGCGATGCCCTGTTGCCACAAGCTGCCAGAGATGGTGGCATCTCCTTCTCCATGTCTGTTTGCTGTCGATGCTCTGGTAGTCCTTGGGGGTCACTGCCACAGGGACCTGATATTTCTTCTAGCAATGCCTCCAATAATACTCTATTTCTGGTTCCTCCTCCCTAATCCATCATGACTTGCTGCTTTCCTCCTGCAGCTCCTCCACCCACTGCCTGAGTGACTCCACTGGAGCTCAGCTGGGGCAGGTGGAGCTTGCACCCTCCTCTGCGCAGGACCATGGGTTACAACCCTCGCAGACCTTCCCTCGGGCAGCAGCTTCCCCCCAGCTCTGTCTTGGGAGCCACTTCCACCCCTCCCAGGCTCTCCTGGATGTTGTGCAGGGCAGATGCTGGAGAAGTTGGTGTTTCCAAGTAAAGACTGTTAATTTAAAGGCTGGGACGTGCATGGCGAGGCCAGTCCCGTGCTGGCTGGCGTGCTGCTGGTATTCGTGATCCTGGGAGGTCATACCGTGCTGTGTGCCGGTCTGGGGTTAAAATGCTTCAGTCATTCGGGAAAGCAGCAGGCAGAGTAACCTCCCATGGCAAATGGTTTCGGGGGAAAAAAATAAATGGAGAGTATATATTTTTGTAAATTTTTAATGCTCTGCATATGCTTTTGAAGGGAAACCACCAGTTAAAAAGCCCAGCTACTTAAGATGAATTTTATGGGTCTTTTTTGAGTGAAATGAATCTTTTCCATAGGATCTCTCCTTTCAGAAGAATTATTCCTTTCCACTTAATTTTTACTGTAAAATTCCCAAGTGTTCCCACAATAGTGTGGGACCGGGAGGACCTTGCAGGTTCTTCCCTTGGGTTGCTAGCTACCATGAACACTGCGACGACGATCTTGGTGGTGGCGACAACTCCCGTGGGGTTAGGGATCTTCTTCACCCCCTGGGCAGGAGTGGGTGGGCGAGGGTCAGCCCACAGACTGCCCATAGATGGGGGAAATGTCTTTAAACTAGTCAGCCAATATTTCTGAAGATATTTATTTATTTTTCCCATTGGTTTCCATTTCCTGGGGGTCAGTGGGGCTTATTAAATGTTGGCAGCCTGTGCCCAGAGTTGTGCTCTGGGAATGGGGGTGATTTACTGGAGTTTTCTGTGCTCCTGCTTCTGTCAGAGATTTTGGGGTTGATGCTGCCAAGTTGTCTTGCATTAGGTGGGGTTGAATCTGTGGGTAAGAAGTGATGGTTGCTATTTCTTTTCATAAGACAGTTGCTGTACTGCTGGCTAGTTTTATCTCTTTCTTTTTTTTTGAGGGAAGCTGTTTGGTGGGTATTTAGTCTTTCTCCTAATCCCGCTGAAGAGATTGATTCGGTTCTTAGAAGTGGGTGTTTGGGATAAGGTCTCTGAAAAAATGGCTGTTTCCACTTACTTTCTAGGACTGGTGTTTATAATAAAGAGCAAGTTTACATTAAAAATGCCTACAACCTATGTCAGCGAGTCCTCCTCTAGCAGAACCTGCCCTGGCACCAGTATCGTCCAGTGGTGAGATGCCCTTGGAAGCGTTAATCATTCTCAGTTATTAATCTTGCTGCTTTTTGCCGTGGCTGTATGTTATCTGCTCACGAGCAGACATGCTGAAGCTGCTGGACGTGCAGCCGGTTCCAGACCTCTCCTGCACGTCTCATGCCACCTCCGTTGTGATTTATAGACAGTGATGCCAGGAGACTGGGAGGAAAATGCGCTCTATCACCTGCAGATACGTGTGTGGTGAGCGTGGCCTCGCCGTCTGCTCTTTGCTGAGGCTGGACCCAAGGTGTGGCTGCTCCTATAAGCAGAGATGTTTAGAGAAACCGCTGTATTCTTGGTCATCTCTTAATGGCTCTTGCTTGAGAGATCTCCTTTGCTTCTGTTCCTCCTCCTCCTCTTGCCTTGGGGAAGATGCAAAGCACCTCCGTCAGCTGCTCCCTAAGAGATCATCTGGAAAAGCTGAAATAAATCCACTAAAAGGCCATTAAGGAAGGGGGAGGACAAGGTGGGGTTGATCCTGAGGAGCAGGGTTAGCTTTTCCCCACTCCAATCCTTGGAATTTAGAGATTTGGGACTAAACTTGAAGGGGTTTCGAGGCATTTTCTTTGGTCAGGGCTTCAGTAAGGAGATTCGTTATCGGGTAACTCTGAAAAGTGCAGCATTGTATGGCAGCGTGTGTCTTGCTGAAGCCATACACAGAAATCCTGAGCTCTGAGGTACTTGAAGAAATGGATTGCTAATTATTTATGTAAGCATAACGTTCAGGAAAGGAACTTTCCCTTCATTCTTTGCTTTCTTTTATACCCAAAGGAATAAGCTGCTTTTATAATTTATTTCAGGCTTTGCTAGAACAAAAATTACCGAGCATTTATCACAAATTTGGCCTCTGTCTCTGGGAACAGATGCCAGTCAGAGCTTGTTAGTGGAGGTGGTGATACAGAAAGCGGCGTTTAACCGAGTTATCGTGAAAGTGAGGAATGAGTGCGGCGGTCCCGAGCACTGCTGGGCTGGCAGGATGCGTGCCCGGACCCTCCACAGAAGCGTATGAGCAAGAAAGGTTTGATGGTTGGCCATCCTGCTCGTAAAAAAGGCAAATTACACAGAGGAACTTATTTAATGAGATTTTTTTTCACTTAAACAGCTGAAGTGCTATCAAAGACAACTTCCTAAGACCATCAAATCTCAGTGTTTCTGTACAATCCGTTAAGATACAAAAAGGGCTGCAGATCAAGGCGTTTATTCTTCTTTGTGAGGTTATCTCCTAAAATCTTCTCTTTTGCTATTTTTTTTTACCTTTCACAGCTGCTTTCTCCTTCCGGCACTGGCTCTCCCGTCACCTCTGCTTTGTTTTCAGCTGTTCACTCTGCAGCCAGGGATGCTTCGGCAGGATTGTCGGGACATGCTTGTCAGCAGGCTCCTTTGATCTCTCTATTTCTCTTATTTTTAATGATAATTTCCGCCTTGTTTGGGCCTAACTCACAGTGGCTTCTGCGAGCTTTCAGCTGGCGTTGGGGGAAAAAGTAAAACAGAAGGATGGCACTTAGGCAAATGCCACGAAGTTAGTTAAGGCTTTTCCCTCGCTGGGGCATTTTTCCATGCGTGTCTGTTGGACAGAGTAGGGGACCGGACTGCTGAGCAGCTGTAAATTCACTTTGGTTTTGTAGGGAGAAATGGCACCATCTCTGCCCTGGCACTGCTTCCCCTCGCTGAGCCGCTTTGCTGGGCTCCAGCTGCCGCTCGGCTCTTCCCTCGCAGTTACTGGGCTCACCTTGCTGCCGGTGGGTCCGTCGGAGCAGTAAGACCCCACGTGCTGGGGCTCCTGGGATGGGTGCTGACTCGATAACACTTCTAAAAGCCCCGAGGCCCTCTTCCCCCGGTTCCACTGTTTGGACAGCCTGCCTGGGGCCGCAGAGCCAGGGCTGTGAGCTCATGCCAGAAGAAGGCTGCAGCATCCAGCCCTCCCCGCTCCGATGTGTGCAGGAAACATGTTGGATGCCCACCTGGGTTTTCTCATCACCTGCCTCATTTACCTGGAGGTAAATGAGGATTTTTAGACCTAGAGCTACCACCTCATCCCCTCGGGCTTCTGTTTCTTCCACCAAAAGTGGCTTTGTTTAGGATGCAGCTGTTTTTATTTTTTTCTCTCTAGGCAAAATCTGGCCAGGATTGTATTGTTTTCCAAGAGTGGCTGATTCATGGGCAGATGTAGCAGTGACAGCTCAGCTGTACGGGCATGGATGGCTTGCGCGATTTGACTGATTTGGTACGATGCACGGACCAGCTCTCCAGCCACGGGAGATGGTGGGCTGTAGGGTGCCCTGTGTAGGTTAGCTAGGGGATTGCAGTGCTAGTGATGTGGGAACTAATGAACGATTATGGGTTTTGGTTGGGTGTTGACATAGTTTGAGCAGGCTGTTTTTAGCATCAAGCCTATTAGGAAGACAAGACTGAAGAACTTCAGCCACTGGAACGTTGACTGGCACCATGGGACTAATTGATGGTGTCCCCCATTCGCTCCCATTTTCTTGCTATATTTAGAAACAAAACGATAGGTGTATCAAGCACCCCTCCCCTCAGCTTGTACCAGGAACCAGGGCTCTGCCCGATGACAGCACAAATCCAAGGTGGATGTTTAAGATTATCTTTTGACTTGAAGTGTGGGCAATTCCCAGACTGCAGAAGTTTATAAGTGAGCAATGAAGTTGTGAGGGTGGAGGGAATGGAGAAGAGGAATGATATCATCGGCATGGGTGCAGAAGATTAAATTAGAAGTCTCTGCATGTGATGGTCCTTGTCCCCTGGTGCTTATGCTCAAACCGCATTGATAGAGCTGATGTAATGTGAATTTTCTGGTCATAAAAAAGTAGGAACAGGTGTCCTATAGAATAGATACTCTGCTCCTCAGGTCCTGGCTTGCTCCTGCCTCTCTTGCCGTCCAACATCTCAGCATGCTTTTTTCCTGATCTCCAGCACCTCCTGCTGATGGAGTCTGGCCCTTTCCGCACAGCAATGCTGATCCTGCTCTTCCCTGGCCCGTGCTTGGCCGCAGCGTTAAGTCAGTCAGTAAGTCAAGGGCAGGGGTTTTATCGGTGTGTAGCTGTGCTGCGAGTGCTTCCTACACAGCCGTGTCCTCAGCTGCTGAGTTTGCCAGACGTCCTGCATAATGCATATTACATAGTAAAACTCTGTCTCGTTTTGAAAAACTCTGCTTCTTCTTTTTTTTTTTTTTTTTTTTTTTTTTTTTTATGGTAGCTGGCCACTCTGCTGAATGCTCAGCAGCCTGTTATTGGGAACGGAGAAAAAGGGCTCCTGGGCAGGCACAGATAAATTGTGGGTGCACACTGTGGGTGCTCTGCACCTCCCAGAGCATCCCTGTGTTCCAGCACGGGACACCTTCTATGTCTGGGTGCTTATTCCCAAGGGCACTGCCTGGGAGTCACTGCCCAAGTCTGGCAGCCTCCTTCCAGCTCTGCCCATGGCCCGTGGCGGCTCTGGAATCCCACTTTTCAGCCAGGTTTGCAAGTCCCTCGTGCTGCCGTTAGCTCTTGGGGAAGGGTTGGCAAAGCATCAGATTATGGTCCAGGTTGGGTCCCCACGGGCAGCGCTTCCAGCAGTCGTGGTTAACAAAGTGGTGGCATCTCGTACGTTTGGTAGCGGATGGCTGGGGGCTTGCAGACCCCACTGGTGGGCTGGCTGCGCAGCCGCTTCCACTTGGCAGAACAGCCTGGGAACAAACCCAGCAAAAACTAATGGCAGTTGCTTCCAATCGCGTTAAATGGTGCCGTCGGTGGGAGGCTGGCGAGAGGGTTTTTGCTCTGAACTAACTGCGTGGTTGGCTCGTGTCAGGGGAGTTCTGTCTCAAATGAAGAATATTTTTGTTGAAGCGTCGTAGGAAGTGCTGCAGTAATTAACGGACACAGTTTTTCCGTGGGGTAGCATGCCTTGCAGGGCCTTCGCTTAAGGAGTTTACATCGTTGTGGCTCGTGGACACTGTGACAATATTTCTCCCTTTGCGCCCTAAAACAGTGAAAATGTTTCATTTTCTGTGCAGAGTACTTACATTTTTAAGAATCATTCTGGTTTGGGGGCTGTGTTTCTTATCAGAGTTACTGCAGTGTATCAGAGGAAATACTTGCACTCTGCTCTCTGGATATTTTCCTCAAATAAGATGCTGTGAACAAAAATTAATTTTACACACACAGAGTAAACTGTATACCTAGAAAATGTTTCAGATATTAGGAAACACCAGACATCAGTATTTGAGGGATTTCTGAATATATTATAGGGAAAATCTCTGGCAGGTAACTTCTAGCATAAGGGAAGTTTTTTTTTCCCCTCTCACTGTCTCCTCCTGAAAAAGGTGTGTGCTTTCCTATAAGCACAGGGTGCTGCTCTGTAACGGCCAGAGCCAAGCTGGCTTGCTATGTGTAAGTGGCCTTATAAGCAGGCAGATATTGCAGATTTTCTTATAGTCTGAGCAAGGCTCAGCAGCTCTGGAGGAGTGTGTGAACTGGCGGTTTTCAGCGGACACAATTTGCAATGAGATCACGGGTATAAAGTTTAAAGCAGCTTGAATGTTTGCTGGCATTACACAACACTTATCCATCCTTTGGAACAAGGAATTTGCATTTAACCTCAAATTTTCCCCTCTCTCTCCTCTTACAATTAGGATTCTAGCAACTGCTGGGACCGATTTTGACCTGCGGACCCTGCGAGCCGTTCGAGTGTTACGACCCCTGAAGCTTGTGTCGGGAATCCCAAGTGAGTGTCGTGACAAAGTCGTCTTCACAGCCAAGGGTGCCCTATAGCTTTTGGGGTGTTACATGCTTTTCTGAGCAATATTTTCTTCCCCTGCTTCCCTGTGGGCTGTGGCTCCTGCCCTTGCTAGGTTCTGATTTTCTGTTGTCCCGGTTTGTGCACAGCCAGCTGATTTCATGCTCCCAAATTAGCAGGTGAGCGGCAGGGATTTGTCCTAGGACTCCTTTGCCTTTGGGCTTCTCTGGGTTGTGAAGACCTGAAAACCAAATTTTGCAGCTTTCAGGACCCTGGCCCTGAGCTTGGATCTTCGGACAGTTTTTACCAGCTGAGCATCTTGCACTGGGGATTTTACCCCTTTAAAAATGGGAAAAGAACGAAGGGAAAGAACAGACAGGACTTGGTCTTGCCTACTCGACGGGCAACTTGATCTATTTTACATGCTAACGTGAAGGGTCTGAATGCTCCAATGAGGAGCTGCATCATCCCTTGCTGGTGCTCTGAAACCATGGAGTCCCCACACCGTTGCTTATTGCCTTTTTTTTGTCGCTGTTCACCAGCTGCTCTGCCCGCTAGCGGGGGATCGCTGTCAGGAGTGCATTTCGCTTCTAAAGGCGGAACAGAGAGGTTTTTGAGGTTTTTCCCTCCAGCAAGAGCCAGTGAAAGGGAATGGCTGCTCTGTGGGATGCTCTGCTCGTCTCTGCATTGAGCCCTCGGCAGCCAGGCAGCCCCCTCTCCTCCTGGGCAGTGAGTTGGGGCATCAGCTCCACCACCTCCCTGGTTGCTTCAGACTGAAACGTTGGTGCTGAAGAAACCCAGCAAGGGGTTATGCTTTGCAATAACAGCACCAAAATATCCTGAAATCAGCATCCTTTCATGGACAGGGCTTGAATCTGAATTCCCATGCAGAAGAGGCCCTTGGCTAGGCTTGGGAAAGGCATCGTTTATTAACAGGATCTCTAATAAGGAGATGCTGCTGGCTGGTTGTTTTATGGACTTCTTGCCTGTGCAAGGCACCTATGGTGCTGTGGTAGTGACACTCTGAGGATGTCAGAGAAGTAAGGCGGCCCCTCGGGGGTGTCGCTGTCCTGGTGTGGGTCGCACGTTCCCCCCGGGAGGACGTGCTCTCCCACCCAGTGACGTGTCCTGGCCCAGCACATTTATTTTCCCACAGAGCATTGTTTGCTCTCTCGTGTTTTTAGCGATGCTGTGAAAGCTGTGTGCTGTGTTGTTTTCCTGTAGTAAACGTACAACCTTGCGGTGCATTCGTACACAAGCATGTGTTTCATCTACACTGAGTGTTTTTCCCATCCAGCAGATCCTCATGCTTTTTTTTCTGCATGCACCCGTAGTGACCTCAGTAGTGCTGTACAAGGTGGCAAGACAATGGCGTTCCTTCATTCTCCATACCTTGGGACAGGCCACCAAGGTGGCTTTCAACTGCTGCTTATTGCTGAATTTTTTTTGTTACGTGTGTCTGTATGACTTTATCTGACCTATCCATCTCTCCAGCCTGTCTCACCTTAATAGAAAATGAGTTTTGATGCCAGTGAAAAAGTTATGGATGGATAGCCCTGGAGACAGGGTTTGTTTCTCCAGCAGTGGGGTGTGACGGGCACGGCAGCGCCACGGCTACTCCGTGTGTCGCGGAGCGAGAGGCAGCTCCTGTGCAGCCCGGCACTCCCTGCCCTCCCCGGGACTGGCCCTGCGGCTGCCCCCGCACTGCTGCAGGATCCGCCTTACGGACCTGGTCCGGCTCCAGGCTGAATCTTGGGACCCTGCTGGCTTCAGGAAAAGTCCTTTTTGTGTCTCTGAAGCTTAAGAGTCCTTTGAATCTGTGATCTGAAGAAAAAGGGTCAGAAAAAGACAACTCTCCTGATACTCTCTCTTGCATCTGGATTGCTGCATGGCTGTAGCTTTCTTTTTTTTATAGCACCCTGGGAAAAGCAGCGTTGCTTGGTACTGCCAGTCCTAACCTGTCCCGTAGACAGCCCCTGTCTCCTACCTTGCCCCCAGCCCCAAGCACTTGTTTTCCTTCCCTCACTGATTACGTGTTTTCCTGTTTTCCCACAGGCTTGCAAGTTGTCCTCAAGTCCATCATGAAGGCGATGGTGCCCTTGCTGCAGATCGGGCTGCTCCTCTTCTTTGCCATCGTGATGTTTGCCATCATCGGGCTGGAGTTTTACATGGGGAAGTTTCATAAAACATGCTTCTCTAACGAGACAGGTGAGCTTTGAGCTTCCCTCCCATCCCAGCGTATCGCCGTGATGCTTCTTGTCCCCTTCATCTCATTGGGGGGCTTTCTGTCCTGCTCTTACATTGCTTTTCATTTTTCCTCTTCCACATTCACCACGTTCTCCCTCTTTACCCTCCTGATCGAAGAGTTAACGGATTTTTGTGCTTACCCTACATGCATGGGCACAGATTCTCCTCTCTCTTACACCACCGTGGCACCCTTGATGCTAGTGGGTTGCTCTCAGTCTACAGAAGAGTGAGACAAAGGTGTGTAGGGCCTCCTCTCATGGGAGAATTTTTTCATAGTAGAAATACAGAACCAAATTCCTGTTGTTCCAGCTTGTTGAAGGGTGTTTTTTTGTTGTTGTTACTCGTTTTGATTCATTGGTCTCTGTTTAGACTTTCATTTGGTTTATCTCTAAGGACAGCTGCTGAACATTGAATTTCCTTGCAATGTTGCTGCGTAAGTTGCATGGGTATGGGAAAACTTTGGTGTGAAATAGTAAGATTGGAAAGACTGGGAGCAACCAAAAAATTTTGAAGAAAAAAAGGACAATAGATGGAAGGCAAAGAGCCCTTTGATGGAGAAAGGATAAAAATGTCCTTCAAACAGAGAAAAGCAAGGGAAATTGGACGCTGAAGAGTAAATGATGTGTCTGCCTGTGAATGAGTGATAAACCCCAGAAGATGGAGGCGGAGGGGAGTAGCGCCCAGAGACCCTTGGCTGGGACCGGCTGGCACGGCGAAAACAGCCGGGGGGCCCTGGCTCCGGTGGTTAAAACCCATTCCAGTTTGAAAAAAAAAAAAAAGCCAGTTTTTTCCATGTAAATCTTTAATATTCCTTCATAGCAGTGCTAATATGTGTTGGTTATCTGGGCTATCCACAGATGAAAATACTGTTCTTGTCTCTGCAAGATTGCAATTTAAGGTACAATTGACTGTCTTTAAAACACAGTCTTGTATTTTCAGTGATTATCACTAATAGGTCTTAATATCGATTTATTTATATGCATTCAAATGGTAATAAAACAACATCCCTGCCAAATCAATGGGCATCCTTCACAGCACTTTCTCACAACAACATGGAAACCGTTCAATATATTCAGTTTACACAGAGCTTTGCAAAAGCAGGGTGAAATTGTTTTTCTTGCTCATGCTCCTACGCAATGTTAGAAAAACATTGGGAAGTGATCGTGTCCCTGTACTGGGCACTGGTGAGGCCGCACCTCGAATCCTGTGTTCGGTGTTGGGCCCCTCACTACAAGAAGGACGTGGAGGTGCTGGAGCGTGTCCAGAGAAGGGCAACGAAGCTGGTGAGGGGGCTGGAGCACAAGTCTTATGAGGAGCGGCTGAGGGAACTGGGGTTGTTCAGTCTGGAGAAGAGGAGGCTGAGGGGAGCCCTCATCGCTCTCTACAACTACCTGACAGGGGGTTGTGGTGAGGTGAGTGTTGGTCTCTTCTCCCAAGTAACCAGCGATAGGACAAGAGGAAATGGCCTCAAGTTGTGCTAGGGGAGGTTTAGATTGGAGATTAGGAAAAATTTCTTCACCGAGAGAGTGGTCAGGCATTGGAACAGGCTGCCCAGGGAGGTGGTGGAGTCGCCATCACTGGAAGTGTTCAAGAAACGTGTGGATGTGGCGCTTCAGGACATGGTCTAGGGGACATGGTGGTGCTGGATTAATGATGATGATCTTGAAGGTCCTTCCCAACCTTAGTGATTCTGTGAAAAACACCACACGACTTGCAGAGGACAGCCAGGTGTCGTGGCACGTGAGCGAAGCACGGCGGTTCCTGGAAGAAACGAATTTTTGGACTGGAATTGTAGGAGAGGAAAATCTTTTTTTTTTT
>NW_010550538.1:1852-2070 GCF_000687285.1 Phaethon lepturus | reverse complement strand
GGCAGAGGCCACGAGCCCGGTGGGGACGCGGGGACCGCGACTGCTCCCTCCCTGAGCGTGGCCATTCTCGCTCGCCTGGCCCCGAACATGCCCGGGGTCAGCTCCACACGGAGCTGATGACAGCTCGGCAGCGTTAGATCCCTGGCTATTGTCTCCTGATTAATTTGCTAATTATGTTCTGCTTTTATCCAAGGGGCCTGGTGGCGGTGCGGAAATGT
>NW_010550538.1:921-1281 GCF_000687285.1 Phaethon lepturus | reverse complement strand
TTACTGGGAGGCACTGGGGCTCCAGCCCCCTTTGGGGAGAGGCCCCTGGAGACGCCACCCCTGCTGCTGAGACGGGGACAGGGGACGTGGCTGAGCGGCTTCCCAGCGTCCAGCCTCTGGGTTTTCCTGCTGTGAAAACCCATCAGGTGTCGGCGTTAAACACCGCGCTCCTGCAAGACTGAGCAGCAGAGATAACATCCCCACCGACGGCTTCGGCCAGGCTTTCTGCAGCCCTCATGTATATTAATCGAGAGGAATATTTATGCCAAGTTTCTTGCTCTTGAGCGGTTGCTCGTGTGCAGGCGCGATCTGGCTACTGCTGCCGCTTCGGGCGGCGAAATGGCTCCGGGAGGCCGACGG
>NW_010550538.1:0-672 GCF_000687285.1 Phaethon lepturus | reverse complement strand
CTCATCCCTCAATGCCGTGGGTCCGGGAGGCAGCCGCTGCACCCTCACCCAGCAGAATTTCCTAATTTCTCCCAGAAACTCTCCCCAGCGCGCCTGGCCCAGCACCTCGAGTCCTTCGTGCCGCTCTGCCTCGTGCCAAGGCATCATCTCCGCGTTGGCACAGACGGACAAGGGATGAGCCCCAGTCCATCCTTCAGTGCACAGAGTGCCTGGAAAAATAAAAATGAAGAAGCTGAGCTGAAACAGATCTTCCTGGGCACAACAGCCGCGTCCGTAGGTCTGGGAGCTGCTTGGGATCAGCTGTTGGCTCTGCCACAGCGGCAGCACTCCTCGGTCAGAACAAACCCCAAAGTGAAAATTATTTCAGAGATTATTCCTCTCCTTCCTCTTCTGCTCATCGCACGGGCTTCCCACGCTCCTTTTCCTTTGCTTTTCTCCCTGCCACCACTAGCAGAAAATTTCACGTCAAGGTACCTCGGAGGTGGGCGGGCAGCCGGCGCAGGGCCGGTGCCTCCGTCCTGGTGATGGGCACCAAGCGCCTGGCGAAGGCTCCTCCGCCGGCACTTACTGCCTCTTCCCATTAGAGCGGATTATCTTGCAAACCAAACTTTCCTGTTTATCGCTGCCTTTGTTTTTCCACTGGAGCAATTCGCAGTGAAGTTTATGGGAAGC
>NW_010550537.1:335-18963 GCF_000687285.1 Phaethon lepturus | reverse complement strand
TACAGGTCTCGCAAAGGGGATGCAGAGACGGGGCTGGGTGGATTGCCTCGATGCGCTCCAAAACGCGGGGATCTGGATCCAGCGGTACGGGAAAGCCCGTGGAAGTGACCCAGCAGGTGTCTGAGCTAAGGTAGTTATTAGAAAGAGGTTTAGACGTCCGAAGGGATGAAATGTTTAAATCTTTCACTGATTTGTGAAACGTGTGCTATGAAAGGGAAAATATTTCTGGCAAGGGGCTTGCAAATACGTCTTCTTCCATCATCTCTGAGCTTTAGTAGGTGCATTTTTGTAAGCTGAATAAATGCGAATCAGCAATAATGTTTCCCTGGTTTGGCAGTCCTCTTGCACTGAGGGCAGCGGAGGTGCACCAGGTAATGGGGTGTGTTTATCCACGCTAGGAGAGACCTCTTCCTTCTCAATAACCAAAGAATAATTCTTTTATGCCGCCTTGGTGTGGTAATATGCTCTCACCATCTATCAGTCTCCCCCTGCACTGTAAGCCCATCTGTCATCCCCCATAAATCAGTGTGAAAGGGTGTAACTGGTTAAGCAGCAGCTTTATCAATTAAAGTGCAGCTTTATCAAATAACTCTTTCAGGGGCACCAATAACAAAGTGGACCGAGGCAGAGGGAAAGAATCTCCTTCATCACGGGCCTTGCTGTTCTGGCTCTTCCCAGACCACCTTCCAGCTGAACGTGTGGGCGAACATCTGGAAAGGAACATGTGGGCACCCCTGGCTACCCAGGCTGTCAGCGTACAGGCAGACCGGCCCAGCTGGGGTGCGTGGAAGCCAAATACCAAGCTGTTAAGTGGAGATCCCGATCCTCTGCAGACAACGCCTGCAACACGACAGCCTAAGGCTGTTGACGTGTCGATTTGCAGCGGGTGAAAGCCGCTGTTGTCTTCCCCGTGGTGTCACTCCGGTTTCACCCTGGTCTGGGTCGGTCGAACTAAGCGCGGACGGGCAATCAACGGGAAACCCCCGAGCCTCCAGGTCATCCCCGCTGCCATGTTCATTAACTAAGATGCAGCCAGCAAAGTATTATTTGAAAATATTTATAATAGTAGTCATGTTAACTTTGTCCTTCTGCAAAGCACGTGTCTACGCATGAAAATTAAGGTAGGGTATGGGAGGTTGTGGATTTATAATGTGATATTTGTGTCTGGATGATTCCTTGGAGCGTAATCTTATTCTGGGGGGAAAAAAAGGAGTCCTTTAATCCAGATTGGTATAATCCACTTTCACATTTATGCTTGACAAAACCAAAATTATTATTAAATAAATCTGTTTGAACGTGGAGTCATTTTGGAATGATTACACAGGTTATTTGTTACATTGGAGTTTTGTTCTTTGAACAGATTACCCAGATCCCATTGATTTTGTTGTTGGTTTTTGTTTTTTTTTAATTTCACCACCACCACTACCACCTATTTTTCTTCTCCTCCTTCTTCGATCATTTTGATACTCAGCTATTAAAGAGCACACGGGAAACGCTGAGGGACTGACTTGCAGCTGGCCCATGAAAACTCCACGAGGTCAGGACAGTTTTTCTTTAACACTGGGGTTTTTTTCTTGCTTTTTGAAACTCGTACCGGCACTTTACTATTAAGACTACCTGAGGGTAAACGCCTCTCTACGAATCAGCTGGGTTTGGGGGCTGGTGGTTTTATTATTTTTTTTTTTTAACAAGAGAAGTAGAGGAAGCAGGTATGTAACTATTTTGCACGTTCTCCACTATGACTGCACCTCCTGTTTCTTGTATATGTTAAATGTCGTGGATTGACCACGTTACCCTCTCGTCAGCCTGATGAGGGCGGGCACGGGAGAGGGCTCTCGCGGCCCTTCTGCGTTAGGAAGCTTCTGCTCCTCCCGCGCCAAGCCAGGGACAACTCTGCGTTTAAACAGCATTTACCTTGTAGGTGATCACCGATTACGGGTGATTCCCCAGGAGAGTGGTGGCAATTCATGGATCCCTTCAGTACTGTTTCTGATCCTGTTTGACATCCGAAGACGTGAGAATTCCCCTTTATATTTTTGGGGACACTTAACGCCCTCACAGACTTGAACCAAGGGCGTGGGGTAGTTTTGCAGGGACAGTTAGAGGGTTGGGATCTACAGCAATTGCCAAAGCCAGGTTCAACTGGTAGTGCAATTAGTGTTACAGACAGCTAAACTGTTGAAACTTGCAGGTTTGATTCCAAAAGGCATTTTCGACTACATCAGCAGTTTTTATAAAAACAATCAGAATGAGAAGAAAACACTGTAAAATTATATATGTCCAGGAAAGTCTGTGACTGCTTTGCTGACACACGTATGCCACAACAGGACCTTCAGTTACCCAAAATTCACGTGTGTGTGTGCATTTGAGCTTGTCTTCCTCTTCTATAGCAATTTTCTTCCGTCTTGAGAGTTTGCTTCCCTTTTTTTTCCCCTTGTTTTTTTAGAGAAGAAAAAAAAAATCACTGATCAGGACACACATGACTTTACCGTCTCTGAAAAGCTCCATGTCTGTTCTTGCCTTGAGAGCAATTATACTTCATCTTTTCAGAGCAAAACACAAATAAAATAAGTCATGGAGCTATACAGAGAATAAGTATTCCCGGCTGCTTCTCTCTGATTGCAACAGATTGACTTCTGAGATTTTTCCATTCAATATGTGTGTATATACACATGCATTCGGAAATATGTTAGGACTGTAACTAAAGACTGTCTTATGTAAAATTGAACCAATGTTTTCTTTTCTGAAGTTGAGGTACCGGATTACCGTCAATACTTTTCAACCCAAAGTTGCCTGACCACCTTCCTTGATTTCCCACAGTGGTTTTCATGGCTACAGAAATATCACTTCTGTGCATAGATAGGCTGTCAGAAAAACTGAGTTCTGAGATAGAAAATAACTATTTTTCCTAAATTACTTGTAAAATTTTGGAGACTGAACGCTTGAGCCTCCATCGCACCCCACAAAACTGATATATGCAATGACAAGGACTTTGTTCTTTATGTGGAAGCCCCTCAACTTCCACAGGAAAAAAAAAATTGCAATATTTTATGGTCATTATTTTCAACCTTAATTTTCTGTTCCCTGCAGTTGCTGACTTGTAAAGAGCTGTGAGCTGTGGATTTTTGAGATAGTTGCTGAACGTGAATGCTTCCGAGTGGGGAAGGGAGGTGTTGTCCTCTTCCCCGTCTGCGCAAACGCCGGGCTCGTTACACAGCCTGAGATATAAGCAGCACCACCAACATCCCCGAGGATCCGAGTCACAGACAAGGTAAAAGATGCTTTAGAGACAAAAATTCATGTATGGCCTGTGCAACAGTCACGTTTGTGATTTTTTTTTTTTAATTCTAATGTTTTGTTTTATTTTAAAACATGCATCCGAGTGATGCCTTCTTTTTTTTGTCACAGGGGAATAGATCGAGCCCAGCCGCGCAAATCCCAGCAGCTGGGGGTGCGGAGCCCGGCCGTCCATCCCTACGCGCAAGCTCCGGGGGATCTCATCGGCGTGCGGCACCGGCGCTGTCGTCGCCCTCCTGGTGACGCCGTCTGCCCTTTCGCTCCCAGCGCGTAGAAGATGAGGACGGGAGCTCCTCCAGGTTGTCCACCGCTCCTAGCTAAAGGGTTGCTTAAGCTCTTCGGGGAGGGGGAAAAAAATCCACAGGTCATCGGGCATTTCGCTGGCGTTTGGCAGCTTCTGGAAGGGGACAGTACCAAAGGCATTAGCCCGGGTTTACAAAGCTGTTAATGATGCATATGCATACAGTATACGTAACAATACAAAATAAATTAATTCTACAAAGTAACTAATGAATTTTATCGGTGGGGGACCTTTTGGAATAGTATAGGGAGTTATTTCAGAGTTTCTAACTGGTAAAAATGCTCCCTTGTTAAAAGGCTGTGGGCTGTTGTTAATAGAAAATTTTAATGTTTAGTACTTAAACTTGTTTCGGCCTTGGAATTGGTTTAAGATGGAGTATGAGTTACTTAGAAAGAAGTTTCATCTTTTTGTATGTTGGTATGTTTATGGACTGCTCTGTATAATCCATAGCTGATATTTTATGGGATAGTGTTTCCAAAAAGATCTTCTATTTTCAAAAATAGCTACTCGGCATAGCTGAAGACTAAGCAACGCCTCTGGTGCTCTACCTGTTGTGAAACAATTTCGTACTTAGTCATACCTAGAAAAATTAGTGAAAGTGGTGAAAGTGGTTTCCTGTTGCGGTTATGTGCCACTAACAACCCTGCTTCCGGGACGCTGTGTAGTAAAAAAACACAGAAGCAGCCTTTTTTGTGTTTTGGTGGAGCATATACTACTGCTTTAAATGTATCTTTCTTGACAAATTATTTTGAAAGACTCATTCAATACATCTCTCTTTTTTTCTTTTTTTAATTTTTTTTTTCTTTACATGGCAAGATAGTAGAGATTTGAAGAATAATTCACTTCAGTAAGACAGCCATGGCGTACACATCGATGCAGTTACTAGCCGTGAGATGATGACTTTTCTCCATGAGTCTGTTGAGATTGATAGTGGAATGATTTACTTAGGTACTGGCATGTTTTATTTCCTTCCTTTTTCATCACTGTTGTCATCTTTCATTTATTCTCTGTCTTCTTCGGTCTGTTATCACCACAAAGAAAAGACGAAAACGGTTATTTTTGCCCCTCCTGGTCTGAAACCCTTTCTGCAGTGGTTCCTTTAATTCTTTGTTCTTCTGGTGCCCCATCACCACGCTCAGTCATACTTGAGCCCTCATCCAATCTATTTTCCTTTCCCACTTTAATCGAATGACTCCTCCTTCAACTTCTGCATTATTTATGTTCTCCAGATCACGTTGGTTTTACCGTTCTTGGCGGGTTGGTTGTTTTACCCTTAGCCAGTGGCACGTGTCTCAGTCTTTTCTCTGTAACGGGCAAACGATTATGCTGCTCAAATTGGGCTGATGCTAAGCAGCGGGATCAATGGGGACCAGGCTTTCTTCATGTGAAGTGATCTCTCAACAGGGTTTGTTGTTTTTTTTTTTTTTTTACCTTGCGATTGTGCACTGGAAATAGGCAACTTAATTCTGTGGCAGAGTGAGCCTGACGCTGCTTAACCGGCAGCCGAGCAGCCAGCTTACATCAGGGGCTGTCCCCCTGATTTCAGTGGCACCCCCAGGACAGTACAGTATTTGGATACCTCACTGGTATAAATCCAGATAATTCAGCCCTCACTGGTACGTGGCTTGTACAAGCACGAAACAAAGCTGGGTGACCCACAGCTGTATTGGCATTCAACAGTAACCTTGTCGAAGAACAAACACATCGGTTTATGATTTTTCTGTGATAAATCGACGCTTTTCTTGCTTAACATTCCTCTCCACATTACCTCCAGCCCCTACAGGAAAGGGTGATGCACAGGTGAAGTTTGTCACACCTGTGCCTCCACAGGCAATTTTCAGAATCCTCAGTCACCACCTCAAATAACCACAAGTAAATGCTGCCTTTGGGGATGCAGTTCAACAATACGCTACTTGTAAAGTAGGGCTTTGTACCGGGTCAGATCCTTCGGAACATCGGCTTCTCTTCAAATCTTGTCCAAAACCTGTGACTGATTAACTTTGTGACGGGCTTGGGGCTGGGTCAAATATTTATCCTTTGGAGCCAAGACAGGGCTGGCGTTATTACCGCGCTCTAATTTGATGAAAATAGGATCCCGTGTGGATCAGACCGATACCGCTGGGTGGGCTGGTAGTGACGGACGTAGAGTTATCGATCCGGGGTGTGCAGCTCCTGGGTTAGGCTCAGCCTAATTGCGAGCTCCATCTCGCAGGCAGGAAGGCTCCGCGTGGAGGCAGCTGCCTGCAAACAGCCTTGGGTTTCCACGGCGTACAGCCCCAGGGTGTGCCACGTGGAGAAACAGCTCCTGAACCAGGCAGAAGATTTTTGACACTTGCGTGCGCTGTTTCAAAGTCTTCTAGTTGGATAGGAAGGCAAAGGGAGGTCAGGCTATGCAGTGCACGCTGATGTGGAAGTAAGAGTGCATGGACCCGGAAAAATGAGAAAATACCTTTCTTTACATGTTTTTAATTTTGTGGGGGGAAAGTTGGTTGTTTGAGATGCTATAGGTAGCTGGTTTGCTTCTGTGCCTTCACTAGAGGGATAAATGCAAACCGAAAAACAAATTAATGAGTTAGTGAAGAGCTTTAATTTCTTTTTGCTCCTGCTCACGTGTGTACGCATCCAATCATGATGAAGAGGTGGAAAATAACGCAGTGCTAGAGAAGGTAGCGGCACTCCTAGGAAGCTGTGGGCCGATGCCATCACTAGCCAAAGTACCAAGAGATTTGCCTTCAGCTGCGGTTGAAAGCCACAGCCAGAAAGAAACCACCCCTGACAAACGGGAGCTGCCTAGAGGGGCTAGAAAAGGAGACAGAAAGCGATGCGCTAGCACTGCAAAGCACAGGGCACATCGCGCCGGCAGCACTTGCCAGGCGCCGGCAGGGCTGGCTCTGCATACGCCCCGGCATGGGTTACCACGATGTTCTTGTTGACCGAATTCTCCTGTGATGCAAGAAAGCAAGTACCAAGGCACTGAAAGAATCTGCCAATGTTAAAACACTATGATCGTTCGATGTGTTGCCTCAGTCCTTACTTTTATGTCTCTCTTTTTGTCTTCCGGTTCTTCTCCACCCCTTCCTCCATACACTTCTATTAGTTGCTTTTCGCCTTCTCTGCTTTTCATTTCTATATTTATGTATCCCTTTCTCTTCTTTTTCCTTCAACATTAAGCCATTCCCTTCTGCATTCTCCTCCTTCCATTTCTCTCATTCCTCTCTTTCACTCTCCTTCGTCAATAGCCAAGAATGGGTTGAAGAATCTTCATCTTCTTCTCTTAGCCCCTGGCAGAGATTACCAGAATGCCTCAAAGGCGCGGTTTTGCCCTGAACTCTGATGCTATCAAGCAATGACATGCGGGTGTCACCGCTGGTAGCAAATATTTTGCATACTTGCATCCCGACAGGGTATGAGCCTCCGTCAAGCGCATTTGTGCTGGGTTTAATGGTGCTTTTGCTGTTTCTGCATACGTGTATGGGAGTGGGTACCACGGTGCTTTACACTAATACGTTTTGATCCCATGCCACAAATGAGGGAAAGCTTGTCTTTGCCCCGGAGGGACCTGTGGGAAGACGTTAGGACCTTTATGGACGCTGGGAAAGCAGGCAAGCACTGAGCTCGGTTAGCCTGGAGCCATGCAGCTTACAGCCACTTAGGCTAGGCTAGCTCCAGCTCAAAACGCCTCTGGTCCCAGAGGCCGTCCGTGTGATGGTAAGGAGACCGGTGGAGAAGCCGGCCGAGCGCCCGGGCTAGCACCGCGGCCAGTAAAAGTAGGCATTTCGCGCGGAGACAGAAACCCTGATCCCAGGCCCTCAGCAGCGGCTGGGCGGGCGGCCGGGAGGGAGCAGCAGCCGGGAGCCTGCGCTGCTAAAATTGCGTGTGACTTGCTGTGGCTTCATTAACAGCGAGGCCCGAAGGAAGACAAGCTGCAGAAGACAAGCGGCGGCTGGGCTGCAGCAGCAGGCCTCCTCCATCGCCAGAAACTACAGCGGGAGCTGCTTTTTCCTGGGGTGGCAGGGTGAGGCAGCGAAGACTAAAGCGGTGCTGGCTGTAAGCGGAACAAAATGACAGCTATTAGCCTTTTAATTGCGTATTAGCTTAAAATGAGAGCTTTAATCTCACCTTGGAGTTACCCTCGGTTACATGAGGAACTCCGAGCCACACATGGCTTGGAAGTCTCCCGATTCTTTCCTGCGTACTTCTGAAATTTGACCTTCCTGTTCGTCTCAGTTTTTCGGAGACATCTAACGCTGCAGGTTTCTCCAAAGTGCTGCAATTCAGGACTGTTGGAAACCCTGTCATGTGAATATGACCGTAGTCTGTACACTGATAAAGTCCTTTACAAATAAAATTAGCAAATAG
Organism: Phaethon lepturus; assembly: GCF_000687285.1. Lineage (NCBI taxonomy): Eukaryota > Metazoa > Chordata > Aves > Phaethontiformes > Phaethontidae > Phaethon > Phaethon lepturus. The sequence continues at coordinate 11,006 of NW_010550537.1, read as the reverse complement.
TTCACTAGATATTGACTCTCACCCTTTATTATTAGAAAATGCATTTTATACATTATATATTAATACACACATATGGATTAGTAAAGGGTCTATCTATATATTTTACGCTATTTCGGGGTTATTTTTTTCCTTTGCATAAGTCGTTATCATTTTCACGAACCCGAAATCCTTAACACAAACAGGGCTATTTGTGGGGTTCCGCCCCCCCCAAAGCGTAATGTGTAAAATTAAAGTTTAAATCGATGTATAAGGTTCTACAGATATAGCTTAACTTGCAGTGGCAAGCAGGGTTGCAGTTCAGCTGCGAGTACCCATCATCCCCACTAGATTTCTGAAAGGCTTAAGAACAGATTTGGGGGGGTGTGGTAGAAAGTACAGGCATGATCCTTCCTGCTGCAGGCAGATTTAATTTCAGTATGTCCCAAAGGCCTTCTCTTGGGAAAAAAACCAAAACCAAACAAACAACAAACCCGACTCTAACATAAATTTCCGCACCCCCAAAAAATTAGAGGTAAAGCTCTTCCTACAGAGATACTTCTTCCTGATTATTGATTTCTAATCTCTCTCTGATGTGTTGCCCTCTAAACTATAGTAACAACGTACCGGGTTTTTTGGAACAAAAACAATTTTAAATCTCCTGCCATGTTTAACAGATAGATGTTTCATTTCTGATACAGATCAGCTTTTACATATCCTTTCCGCTACATCAGGGTGAGTGAGCAGAGAAGAGTAAAAAGATGCCAGAGTTACTATAGGACATCTAACAAAACTACACAAATCACTACAAATGCTGTTGTCAAGACCATCTTGGACATAATAGTCCATGTGAATTGCAAATCAAATGAACAGCAAAATAAAATATTAATTGTAGTGAAAGCTCTTGGCGTAGTCCGTGTCGTAGTTCAGGTTGCAATCCAATCGCCGTAGCTGTGCGTGTTCATGACTTGCCAGGTATGTGTGACTTTCTCGACAGATTTCTTTTTTACAGCTGATAGTTTCTATGAATGCTTTCAGTGACTGTTTTCAAGCAAAAGAGAAAAAATTTGAAGAAATTCCTCTTCTCAGTTTTTGAGGTCTGCACCTCAAGCACCCACCTGAAAATGAACCAAACCATACTTTTCTACAGAAAGCTACTGCTAACACAGGTGGTCAGCCACAAGATTTGATTTGCTGTGGATAGTTTTTCCTAGGCAGTGGGATGGAAGAGAAATTGTTATAAATGACTGAAGAATCATTTTTAAGTAGTTGAGGGGCATTTTATTCTTACTAGCACCTACGGGTCCCTTATTCCCTCACTCCAAATTCTTCCCGTACAGCTCCATCAGCACAGGGAATATAGAGCAGCTCCTTCCATAGGAGCCATTAGCACAAGACATAATCACGAGCAAACACGTGAAGTAATCGCCCAGCCCACAACAGCGATTTCTTCCGGAGGGGAAAGGGGCTGTGAGTGGCATTCTGCAATATACAGCCAGTTCTGCAGTTTTATTTTCAAACATATTGTTTGTATTTTAATGGGAATACAATGTACAAGTAATAAATAACACATACAAATAATAAAAACACAACGTACGTATCGTATACTGTATTTTTCCGTAACTTGCACAATGAAACGTGCATGCTAGTGATGCGTTCCTTGGCCACCAAGGAGCTGTGCAGAAATTGCACTGACTGTGTTGGTTTCTACGTTCGTCTGGGTAGGCACCCTGATTTGAGCTGTTCATTATAGATGTATCGTAATGCCAAAACAAACTGTCGCTCTCTTCTGCCTGCGGGGAGATCCTAATGAAGGATCCTAATGAAGAAATACTAAATTTTACAGGCTGGGACTAGAGAGGTGAGAATGACCAGATTAAATAAAAAGGCTGAGGGGCGAGTTGTGACTCGATCCCCTCCCTAGCATTCACCGAAGCATGGCGAGGGTCCCCTGTAGTCACCACTGCACCTCCAGGTCGCTCAGCAGCCAGCCACGGGTGCTGGGCTGATGAAGCAGCATGCTTCATCATGGCCAGGCGTATTTCAGCTCGCTTCCCCTCAGCTGCCACCTTGGAGAGAGGGGGGTTAAATCTGGTTGTTGAATGGAGATGGAGTAGGTCTCAACTTCAGGTCGGGGATGGGGGGCAGTCGGGTTTTTCTCATTTGTTTGTTTTGAGAGGAATCAGAGTGGGCCTTCCATGCTTCTTCACAAAATTGTTTCATACCTTTTCCTGTGGTGATCAGAGACTTTTTATCCCCCTCCACCTAGATATGCTCTTCTAAATTTCCTAAGAATTAAAGATCTATTATCAGTCCAGCTGACATCACATTCTCTTACACTGAGTACCACCTCATCCATGCTTTTCAAAGCATGCCACACACATATGCTCCTTTGGCCACACTTTTTGGTAAACACTGAAATGTATGTTTTCTTTTTGAGTCTACAAAACCAGTAATAATAGTAACAGCAATAAAAACTTGCATGCTTTCTTCTTCTTTTAGGTTTCAGAGAGCTAAACAAGCAACGTAGTGTTGTAAGCCCAGGATTACACGTAGGCAACAGTGCTCTAAGAAACTGAAAAAATATCTCAACATTATCCAGGACAGTGTTTCTTTACATGGAACATTCAGGAAATGAGCACAAACCAATTCATGTATTTGGTTTTGTGAGGCTGTGTGGATCAACTGCTATGGCAAACCTGGCCTCCTGGGTTACGCCAAGTATGATGGCATTATTTACAGCGGATTTTAACGTGTTCAACTGGAACTGATGTGATGTTTACTAATGCTCTCCAGATTTCAGTATCTTAACTCATCTTGGTGTTGTCTATGTTATTTTCAATGTGCAGGCAAGCACGGGTAAACAGTTTATTACATGTCATTTAAATGTCAAATCAAGCATATTTTATCAGCATTTCAGGAACTATCTGGTTCCTGTAAGATATATAAGAGAAATTTCTAAGCACCAATTCAGATACCAGCTGCCACATAATAAATTATTAAGCATTGAGTAACATTAAAGCAAGATTCCTCCTTCGTGTATCTTCACTGATTGCACTAGAGTTGTATTAGAAATTTATTTGGTGTACACTGCATATTCTTATATTTTATAAGTAAGCAGAGGATGTCTCAGAGGCACTTAAAAAGAAGCAGACATAATTAATAAAGGTAAAATGAAACTAAAATAAATAAACTGCACAATAATTTGTGAAATACTTAAGGTAGTGATTATTCAACTATAGCCTATTTACCCCAACTGTTTGTTAAAAAGGGTCCTGGTAAGATCATCAAGGAGTTCAATCTAAAAATTTCATAATATATGTATATTTTTCATATATATGTATATTATACACATTTCATAATATATATGTCCCATTTGATCCATATTCAAAAGACTGTCATACATGTGGCACTGCATCAGAAATAAGTATCAAAGATAACTCGTTTTCTGAACAGCCTGTTCAACAAGGGAGACATGAGTAGAACCCAGAGCACAAATTTATATTAACCCCTTCTTTATTAAAAAAAAACAAACCCAAAACCAACCTCCCCCCAAGTAAACAAAGCCCCACCTCCATTTATACCCTCTCTCTGAACAGACACATCCACTCCCACAAATTATGTTACCATCTCTACGCAAGCACTTGCCAAATCAACATCTTTGTTGACTGCCTCCATAGTCACATAAAATTATTTTGCAAAGGGTAAAGGTCATCACAATTAAACAGAAGAACTGCAATTATTATAATACATTACTCTGATTCTTATTTATTAACTCTCAGTTTGTAAGCCAAACCAACGGGGAAAATTCTGTGTTCTGCTTCATGATGTCTCCCTGCCCAGTTATGCTTTGGAAATCGCTGAGCCAGTTTTCAGGTTTTTGGTTTTAGCAACCAGAAACGTTGCTGGGGACCCCAGACCAACAGTGAGGAAAGCACTAGAGTAAAGTAACTGCAAATTAAATTAACTCTGTAAACCATTCAATACACAAATGACTAAATAGAGCAGTACCCTGACTTTTCCCCTGTGTTTCCATAGGTCTAATGTAGGTTCAGTCCCCATCTCCAATGGAACGCTGCTTCTCTAAATAATTTCAAATCAGATGTGCGCTCTATTTTAGCATAGCACAGATAACAAAAACAATGCATAGAAAAGCAAAGAGCGTCATCAGAGGGTAAACAACAACTATTCTGAATTTAAGGATAAACCAATCTAACCCGTTTATGAATGGACAAAGTTAATTAAGTCTTATGACACATAATAAAGTGTTTAAATTCAGGTGCTTAGCATAAGTAATTAATGAAGAGGTTCTGGGGTAATTGCTGAGTATTAGCACTCTTAAACCCGGATTAAGCCCAGCATTTCTCTGCTGTCCAACATAACTTATGTTGTCCCTTAAGAAATCTATCATCTCCAACTGGTACAAGTTATTAATTACAGGAGCACGTAATGAAACCATCAAAATCTTTAAAAAAAACCTCGTTCCTTGCCAGTGTTTTTCTCCAAACTTTCTCACTCCTGTCATGCTGAAGCAGCAGTGCCAATGAAGCTGCTTGCTGAACTGGTTCAATGACTCCTCATCGGAAGTCTGGCGGCTGGTGGCTACTGAAGGTGCTAGCAAGGAAGGTGCAAGATGAAGCTGGATCGCTGAATCTGAGAGAAAGGGACAGGCTGTGCTGTTACCAAGATGTATACCTCCCTTTTTTTTCTAGAGTCTCGCTGAAGTATGATAACAGTGCCTTTTTCGGGGCACTGTTGCACTTAAAATAGCTGCCGTCAAATGCTTGTTGGCTTTCCACTTACGTTAGTCACATTAGCTCAGCTGTGTGTAGCCTCCTAAGGCATATTCAAAAGGGCTGTTATCTTGTTCCTCAGTTTTATGATTATGCCAGCTTTGTTTTGCTGTAGGAAATTTTAATAGCTTCTTTGCAGTTTCAATTCTTAAGCTTTTTCTATTTTCATTCCACTGGAAGATAGCAGATGTTGAAATTTTTATACATTCATCCTTACAGTGATGTAGTTCCCATATTTAAAAACAGCAAGCTTTGTTAATTAGTTAGTTAGACCTAGTTAGTTAATCTGTCACTGAACTTTGTTGCAATAACAGAATGATTAACCTGCCACAATGTTAACAGATAGTTCCAGGACGAGAATATAATTGTATTTTATCTTGAACAGTCGACATACAGTCTCATGGAAGTAGGTCCTGTCAAACAAAGCTTGTTTCTTTTTTTGTCAGGGTAAAAGCTTTGGTCAATAGAGATAGTAGAGTTGATATCATATGTCTGGATTTTGCCAAAGCAGTTTTAGTTGCAAAGATGGTTCATATATGGAATTAACTTGGTCATAACAGCTGGGTATCAAATGAACCCACAGAGAGAGTTCAGAACAAGGGGATTAATAGTGAGTGGGGTGGTTTGTAGCAGTCCATATATAATTTTATAATTCTACGTGATCAATACTGTGCTAATGGATCTTTAATGACAATGTTTCTAAATGACATAGGGATTGACAAGATAATAAATAGTGATGTAAGGTCACTGCTATATCAGGACCCAGATCATTCTCCTACGGGCCAGTGCTTATGTCCATAAATGAGACATAAGGCAAAGAGTGCAAATTATGCCCAAAATATGGGTGGCTGCTTTGGAAAGCTCTTCCTGCCTAAAGATTTTGGATAAAGTGCTCAATATGTTCCCAGTGCAGTGCTGTGTCAAAAAAGGATGATTCGGAGAGAATGTCTCCAAAGTAGCAAAGACCTTGCTTCCGTCAAAACAAAACAAAAATTGGTAAAGCTCCGTTGAAGTTCTGTGTTCAATTCCGATACCCACACTTCAGAAATTGTCGGACTTCAAAGGATAGTACAGACATGACAGGAGAGCTGGAAATTGTGAGTCTTATCTGACACACCTTATGAAGCAGGGCAGGCCACAAACGGCCATGCGGGTTGTAGGCAGGCAGCTGCCTTACCTGTGGAGAGCCTGGTACACCAGCAGTCCTTTATGACAACAGTAAAGTTGTCATTATAATACCTAAGGGTAGTTAATTATAACGTCTTGCCAGAAAGCAGGGAACTGGTTTTTATCAACCTGCAACAAGTTGTCCCTTTGCCGTAGGAGACTGGCAGAATCTAACAAAAGACTGGCCTAAAAAAGCTGTCATTCACAATGAGAGAAAAAGGATTAGGTGGCGTATTCAGGAGGAGCTGTCATAATTATGGGGAAGTGCAAAAAATGCATCGCAGAATAGGAGACTTTTATTTAACCTTCCTTGGAAATGTGGATTCCTCATCCAGACTGAAAGCTTGCAGTCAGTGTGTTTGTCCTGAATTTGACAGTCTTCCCAGGCAATAAAAATGTTCTGAGAAGAGAAACATACAATTGGATATCATCTTTAAAGCCGATGTTTCCTGTCAGATACGCAAACATAAAATTCAGCAGTTGTAACACACCTCCTGGTAGGTAGGTAGGTAGCTTTAGTAAAAGCCTCTTGTTGAATATGGGTAAATTAGAAAGTTGCTGCCAAGAGCTCCTGCCAGAGGGTCAGGTGCTCTCCCTGCTGCCTCGCTGCATGCCTGAGACCATTCAAATGCTGCTCCTCTGTTCCACCTCTGGTGTGCCAAGCTCCAAAACGAGCCGGTAGAGCTCAGTGAAGATCCACCCTATTGCTCCGTAGGTATTTGGAAGAAACACTGGACATTTCCTTTCTAAGAATCACCACATCAATAGGAAAAGAATGGCCTGCTGCTAGCCTGTTGTTTTGAAATCACCTTTCAATTGAGCTAAATTAATGCAGAAGACAATAAATGTTTTAATTTATGGCATGCAAGACAGGCAAGAAAGATTACAGGAAGGAAAACGGTTAAAAAAAAGGTGAGCTTTGTTCTTCTGCAAAGCAGCAAATCCAAAAATCTTCTGTCAGCATTCTTTTAATGAGGTGCAGATGCTTATCTAGCCTATGCAGCTAGGGCACACTTTGTCCTCTCACATTGCTTTCACACTGGCAAACATGCCCGCACCTCTTGGTGCAAACTCCTGGGGCTTCTTTGGGATTCTTTCTGATGCCTTCTCTCTCCTTGACCTTGAAATGTTTTGTTTCCAGATTCTCTTGGGAGACATTTTGACATTGTCCTCCTGAGATAGTAAACGATATTTCTGGTGGCCTGGTACTGAATGGCTGCCTCAATCCTACAGAAATTAACTCTCTCCTATCAGGCAGGTCGTGTTCCAATTTGGAGTAAAGACTTGACACGCGTCGAGTCTTATACTTCATACAAAACGTACATCTTACAGCAGGCACTCGGCACAAATGGGCCTCATGTATGCGATCAATCCACTAATGGCTTTTGAGACTAGGCCCAAGGAGTATAAAATTATTCTGGGATGACAAAGGGCCTGGGAGTCACTAACCTTGGTCATGCCTTTGAAGGATACAAAGGTGATATCAGGATATCACCTGATCACAGGATAGAGTGATCACAGCTGGCGAGCGGGAGCTGCAGGTAGCGGCTGCTGCGATTTGATTCCTTTTACTCGCAGGGTTGCTGGACGACCCAAAGCAAGAATTGCTTTGCACGACTCAGTTTGCTCACCTGTAGAAGTGCTTATAACACATACTTGCAAGAGCATGACAAAAGTGATGTTATTTTTGAATCCTTTGAGTTTCTTCAGTACAGGGTGTTATGGGCATATGAACACTGAGGTTTGTGGCAGTTGAGTTGACCACACACTAAGAAATCTCAGATACTTTTTTTCCCCACTTTCTGTTTCATCCCACATCACACCTAAAGCAATGCCTTCCCGCCTTTTAAAGCTTTAGTACTATTAATAAAATGAAACACTTCTCACAAAAATCTAAACGCCCACCTCTCCATGTACAAATAAGGTATTGATTTACAGCAGTTACAGAAGGCTCTAAGCTTCTAGATAATGATGGCTAGGTGCTTGTCCTTGCCAAGGTAAGTCCTCATGTAGGACCTATATGGCTGTTACTACAATGTAAACAAGGCGTGCATTTCTCAAAGATAATTTTTGACATCCTGATATTTTTATCTTTGCTCCTAGACAACTGAATGTCTGTCCTGAACCACTAGGAAATGTTAGCTGGCTGCATCTAAAAAAGAGGTCCATTGTAAGATGGTCTTCCGGGGAATAAATGGTAAAATGTCTGCTTTATTTCATCTTTTTCCTGCTTGAGTACTGTTATTGTCCATTAGTCTGATGACATTGCACAGAATGGCTGTCCTTCTACAATCATGTTTCTTTTCTTCCCCGAGAGGTTTATAATACAGCATTATAAGAAATAATTCCTTAGTTTGTATTGGTATCTGCTCCTGATTTCTTTAATTTGTTTTTCAAAATTGAATAGCATATGTTGAAGTTTTAAATCTAATGGCATAGAGATCTTTGAACAGTCCCATTCAATGTTAAAGCCACACTGAGGTTCCAACCTGATAAGTTTTCAACAAAATATTACAAAACAAGCTGGGGCAATTATTCCTTTATTTGCATGTAGGATTTTTAAAATTTAATTTATAACTCACAGGACTGGCCAGAAGTTATTAATTTTGTTCCCAAGCTACACGATGAAAAAGAAACTTTTTAATGGAGCACTAAAATCTGAAAAAATGCACATAGACAAGCATATTACATGAGGGATAAAAAGAGGTGATGGTCATACAGGAAGGAATATTTGCATTGGCTTCAACAAAAAGGTCAGCAATAGGCACAACACCTATTTTTCATTACTGTGAAAGCAGATCAGGATTCCATTTAAAAGTGCCTTGACATTATCTACAGCACAGCAACAGAAAGACACAATATAACCTCATTTTCAATGCCATTTCCTTCACAGAATCACAGAATCATTAAGGTTGGAAAAGACCTTCAAGATCATCAAGTCCAGCTGTTAACCCAACACCACCATGCCCACTAAACCATGTCCCGGCATGCCACGTCCACACGTTTTTTGAACACTTCCAGTGACGGTGACTCCACCACCTCCCTGGGCAGCCTGTTCTAATGCTTGACCACTCTCTCGGTGAAGAAATTTTTCCTAATATCCAATCTAAACCTCCTCTGGCGCAACTTGAGGCCATTTCCTCTCGTCCTATCACTAGTTACTTGGGAGAAGAGACCAACATCCACCTCACCACAACCCCCTTTCAGGTAGTTGTAGAGAGCGATAAGGTCTCCCCTCAGCCTCCTCTTCTCCAGACTGAACAAGTCCAGTTCCCTCAGCCGCTTCTCGTAAGAGTTGTGCTCCAGACCCCTCACCAGCTTCGTTGCCCTTCTCTGGACACGCTTGAGCACCTCAAAGCATTACTTGAGTGATGACATTTTATTTCTTTCCAGTTTTATTCAAATGCTCTAGAATGCTTAATGGAAAACAAATAGGAAGGATGTTAGAAATTTTGCTTTTGGTGTTCTTCATGCCATTAATATATGTCACCCTACTCACATCAATAACTGGCTAACTGGCAGTAATAAGGCCTGGCAGCTGCTTTCAGAGCTTACAGTTTTGCATGCGTAACTGTCCGTGCCCTCTGCTGAAAAGCAAGTTAGGAAGGGGAAGCAAGCGGAGTTCCCAGCCTCTGATAATGCTCTTTTCCTTCTTGAGGTCAGCTGCACTGTTCACAAAGAAAATAAACTTCATCACCAGCTCTGATTGCCACAGAGTATCATTTGACTATTCTTTTCTAAAATGTCGGTGTGGCTTTAGTAGTTCTACTGCAGGGTGTTGGCAATGATGACATCACTTGTATGTAATGCCATCAGTACTCCTGTGAGAACACAGGAGCATTGACAAGCCTTGTGTGTGTGACATCCTGCCTTTACTAAAGGAAGTTACTAGGAATTTTTGCCACTACTTTTAGCCAAGGCTAGAACTTAACTTTCGAGCTACTTGGCATGAAGGTTTTAACTAGAGCTGGTTTAAAAAAAAAAAAATCCTGAAATTTCTTCTCAAAGCTATAAGAAATTTGCTTGTTCAGAGATGTTCTTTAAAAATACTAGTCCCTCCCAACATCTTCCAGTTAAAAGGACAAGGTCACTTCAACAATACTGAAATTCAAAATAATCTGATTCTATGATAAATTCAGAAAGGGTGAAGAAGTTCTTCTGCATTCCCATTTAGATCGCAGTGCCTTAGCGACAATGACGAATGTTCCCCATGGTGTGGTGGGACTGAGAGAAGTACTGTCAAATTTTCAAGCGTTCATCAGATGGTCACTTCCCCCTCTGGAACTTTTTACTTGCGCAGTAACAGCCGTGTGACCGCTACCTCAGATGAAGACTCATTCCTCCCATGACCATGCGTCCATCTCTGTGTGATGAGCGCTGGCTATCCAGCTCCACGCCAGCATGAGGTGACGAAAGGCTGAACTCTAAAGCTAGGGCCTGCGTATGAAACGTTTGTGCTGGGAACACAGGTTTAGTGTTTTCTTTGGGGTTTAATTTACTCTTCTCAACGTCTTTAATGAACCAAAAATAAGTATCTGATCAGAGAGTACCAGTTTTCTCACTAAATGGAGGCCAGCGATTCAAACTTGGACATCAAAGTAGCGTTCAAGAGCTGCGAGGATGCAAAATACAAGTTATCTATGTATAGTGCTATACTCTCTAAGTGGGCTTGGCATATCTGCCAAATATACCGGGCTATTTTAGGGCTTTTCAGGCCCTCAGAAATTCCCCCCCC
>NW_010550537.1:0-252 GCF_000687285.1 Phaethon lepturus | reverse complement strand
CTCCCAGCGGGGCACGGGGCCCGGCAGAGCAGGGGTGCGTCAAAAGGGGGCTGCGGCAGGAGGGCAGCCCCCCCGCCTCTGGTGGACGGCTGCCTTCAAAGTCGAGGCCGGAGCCTGCGCGTCCTTTCAACACCCAACGTCGCAAACTTCTCCGGGCCACGGGGTGAAAAGGCCAAGCCTGCCAAGGCCGGCGGCTAGGGAGAGGGCGTAGCTACCTCCTCCCCAGCGGCCCCGCAGATGAATGCCAGGGAC
>NW_010550536.1:934-2622 GCF_000687285.1 Phaethon lepturus | reverse complement strand
CTGCCGCCTCGCAGCGGCCCGGACGCTGCCGACGCTGCTGTGCACGGAGTGGGCGCCGTGGCCAGCTCGAGCTGTGCCGGGCTTCTGAGGTGCCAAGCATCGCCGCGTATGGCATCCAAACTCACCTGCTGCTCCGTCGCAGCCGTCCCGGCAACTCCCGCTGCTGCTGCAGAGCAGGCACGCATCACCTGGGTTTTGAGGGACTCCAGCTACAGCAGAGACCGACGCAGGAAAACAACGATCACTGAGAGCTGCTGTCGGCTCTGCTGGCCTGCCCTACCCGCCCCTGGACCCACCGATGCAAAGGGTAGCCCACCGCCTGCCCACTCCGACACCAAGCGCCCGTGCACGCTCCCGCCCTCCCCGTTTTCACCACGGCTCCCTGACACCCCTCCTGTGACCCTGAGGGCTCGCCTGCCACCGGCAGCGAGGCACTGCGCTTCATCATGTCCATCACATGTCGCCTACAAGGTGCCCAGTGTCATCACCAGCGCCGCGTCGGCTCCCTGCCGCCAAGGACGACGCGACTCCCAAACGTCTCCTACTGCTGCGGCGCAATCGCCGTGATGAAGGGCCAGTACAAATTGTGACCGACCTTCCGGCCGACTCCCGTCCCACGCTCCAACGGGGATTTCCCATGGCTCGCTCCTATTTCCTCCCGCAAAACCGTCGGGGCGGGCTGGGGACACCACCCCCAGCCCCTCTGCACGCGGTGACAACCGTCGCCACCCAGGTTAGTGCTTTACACTTCTGCATTGCAGCCAGTGCCGGCTCCTCCCGGGCTTTCCCCACGTGGCTGTCCCGCGCTAGCGTACGTGGCAGAACCAAAAGTCTCCATCTGCCCTTAAAAGCTTGCGGCTGCCCTTTGACTCCACTCCACGCAAACTCCACTTTTTTTTCTTCCAAAACATGTAACCAAACAGCTCATGTTTTCCGGCCTCTCTTTGACTGGCTTTCCTAACAAAACGCTCTAGGTTTTTGGGTTTTTTCCTAGAAAAAACTCTGCCTTGCAATTTCAGGGGGGAGCACGCCCTCCTCGGGCGCAGCACGCCTTCACGCTGGTGATCTATCACGACATTATTCTGCAGAGGGCCGTCTCTGCCTAGAGCACGGTTACCTAAGCGTGGAGCAGGGGTTGCACAGGTCCCAGCCAGTGTGACGACGATTACAGAGAGTAAAGTGCTTCCCTGCATCCTGTTAAACTCCCCGCATCTGCTACGACGCCTACGCAAATCCTGCGGATAAGCCTAGTACAGCGCGCCCGGTGACAAGCTAAGCCCCGCGCCAGGCTTCGGTGCGCCACGTGCTGCTTTTCCTTTCCCGCGCTCGAGCGTGACGTCCTTCCCCGCGGCAACACGCAAACTTTCACTGCCTACGGCCCAGACCGCAGGATGCTCCCATCCCTGCCGGCTCCCTGCCTGCTCCCGGGCTCGCCCCGCGTCGGCTCTCAGCAGGCGCTCCCTGCGCCCCATCTCCTGCAGCTGCAGAGCCTGCCTGGCACAGGCTTCTTTCAGCTCCTCCTCAGCCTGCAACGACAACGACAGCGACAGCGTTCACACGTCAAAGTGGCAGCCAAAAATCGTGCCACAAGCACTTTGGCCCCCAGCAGTGCTCAGTCCGCTTTCACCCTCCGCCCATACGGCCCGTGGGCCTGGGGCTTGCCGGCCCTCGCCCCACGTGCCTGTCAG
>NW_010550536.1:605-887 GCF_000687285.1 Phaethon lepturus | reverse complement strand
TGTCTTTCTCGGCCAGCTGCTTTCGGATCCTCTCCTGCTCGGCCCGGTACTTCTGCACCTCCCCCTGCAGCCCCTCCAGGTCGCGTTCCAGCTCCCCGATGCGCTGCAAGAGTCCCGGCACCGCGCGGGGTCTCACCAGAGGAGCCGGGCATCGCCTCTTGCCAGGATTTTGCCCATCTATCCCATTTAATTTACCCTGGGAATTCTCTTCTCGCCTACATTTACTGTGGCATGACTGGCTTCCAAGTGGAATTGCAATCTTACAGTTTTTATGGGAGTTTA
>NW_010550536.1:0-527 GCF_000687285.1 Phaethon lepturus | reverse complement strand
TGCCGGATTCAACCGACTCCCTTAAAACGCCCAGTTAATTATTGACTCGATGACGCGTTCCGGCAGCCACAGCTCCCCTGCGTGCTCCGTCGCCCCAAATGACTTGAGACTCACCTTTCGGCACGCGATTACTTCTCGCTCTCCAAGTTCACGCTTCGTTTCCTCTTTCATTCTAGAGCACTGGAACGAAGGGCAGCCAAAGGGGCAGGGGGAAAAAAAGATATATATTTTCACTGGAGCGGCCAGATACCGTCATTTCTGCAGCAAATGTTGACACCTACTGCTGTGCTGCGGCCCAGCTAAGCGCCCAGGTACCTAACGGCCGGCGGGGGGGCCACGACGTGTGAGAGCCTCCGCGCCTGCGGACGCCTGTACTCACCCCTTGCCCAGCTGAGAGAAGGACAAACATCTGCTGGGAGTACCCGACAGAGAGAAATTCCTCTGGCCTCAGAAAAAGCGGAACAGGGATGGGGGGGAAAGGACCAAAGGAAAAAAATGCCTGTTTTTAGAACAGCCACCGTAGCCCG
>NW_010550535.1:3112-10333 GCF_000687285.1 Phaethon lepturus | reverse complement strand
GGGGGGTTGGACTAGAAGGCCTTTAAAGGTCTCTTCCAACCCAAACTAATTCTATGATTCTATGATTGATGGGACTGAAGAAAGCAGAAAATAGATGAAGATGGATGAATGCTTCCACTGAGACAACCAGCTGCATTTTAACATGGCAGTAATGCTGTGGGTGGGATCCAGCTGCCTACATGGACATTGAGTGCCATTTGATATATCCTGGGTGTCCTGCCTGCCCTCTACTACCAGCCCAGAAGGGCACAGCTCTCCATTTGGTCCTGTGCCATATCTGCCAGCCTCAACACCCCAGGGCATCTCAGACGGCACTTGGTGATACACTTAGAAAAGTGCTTCACAACTCCTTCTGACCTCCAGGCCAGGTGGGCTGTCTGACATCTACTGCTTTTCTAAATATAGGCAGGTACCAGAGGAGATGTCTGTACTCTGCTAGGACTGTTGTCTCCAAAGTGTTCCAAAGTCAGAAATTAAAGAAGAAATATTTCTCGTTAAATGCTGGGCTAGGGCTTGTTCATCTCGTTTTCATGAGAACATAATTGAAAGCCAGCTGTTTTTCACTTCATTTTGTGTTTGGGCTCATCCCCTTTGCCACAAGTTCCCACAGCCCTTTTTAATGATGAGCACAAAAGCCTATTTTCAAAGAACATCTTTTCCTCTGGTTTTGGTCCTGTGATATCCTAAAGAAAGGAGGCACGGAGTAGCACATAACACATCAGAGTTTGCCACGTGGTAATGGCCTTGTCCTACTCTCTTCCTTAGTTCAACAGTTTCTTAAGGTGCCTTTCCCTTTCAGATATCTTATAGAAGAACAGTACGTAGGGTAGGCACTTGCTGTCCTGCTATGAAGCCCAGAGGATGCCCTGTAGAGGTCTATAGTCAATGAGATGTCACACTAGCATGTATAGCTGAGGTCTACTACCAAAGCACAACCTGCAGATATTTATCAGTGGGGACTGTACCTCTTAATGGAGGTACAAACGCCCGGCACTCGTTTCTGAGCTAGGGGATGGTATAATGCTTTCCCTGCCATCCCTTTCCTGACTGCCCACTTTTACTTGGTGTTTTCAAGCAGTTTGACTTGTCTAAATAGTTGCAAGGCTGTTCTCGTTTTCCGATGTTTGCTTTTTTTCCCAATCTCACCTCTGACAGAGTTACAGCTTCCCTCAGCAGCATGGCAGGCAAACAAACAGGAATGTCCATCTTGTTAAAGGTGCCTGGGACAAGCTTTGTGCTGAAAAGAAAACTACGCCCTAAAACATGCTGGCCTCAGAGTGCAACCCTGGACAGACCTTCTGCATCTGTCCCCAGGCTGAAATCCAGCTTTTCTGAGTCCACAACTCTTCCTGTGCCTTGCAAAAAGCCGTGGGACTGAGCATCCCTGCAGCTGCTAGTGCTGATGGCACGTGCTAGTCTGGTTGCTGCTGAAGCACTCACCTGGATTCTCCACACCAGCCTATTTACACATGAAATGGGGAACCCTTCCTGCCTTTACAAGGCTTATATTTTGATTGGATTAGAAAGGTCTAATTATAGCATGTTTTACAAGTGCTGTTTAGTTCAATGACTTCAGGAACAGACACAATCTGTTGTATCAATTCATCTCTCACTAACGAGCTCTGTTGTTAGGCCTGATGATTTGCGGTGGTCATAGCCATGCTCTCCTAGCTGAAGCATGGCATACACTGAGACCTGGTGACAAAAAGTCTTCCTGCACACCTGTGTCTAGTAGCATCAAGGCCAAGGACTTGTTGTTTGTTGGCAACTTCTCAGCCTACTCTGGGTTGATGAAGCAACAAGACATCATGGTTCAACTGTGGAGTTCCCCCAGCCATGTTGCACCATCCATCTGCTCTGAAGTAGTGAGAGGGAGAATTACCTGTACCTACTGGGGACTTCTGAAAGGCCATCACCTGGAGAAGGAGTGGAGAAGAGGGGACAGGGGAAGTAAAGCACTGACCACCCATACTTTCAGATGGGCCCTCTGCACTGCTGGTTTCTGCAAGTATGGATGGCTGGAGATATCTGGGCTGCAGCAGGCAAGGGAGGGTACGGGTGTGCATGGGGAGGGTTGTGACACCCTGGTGGAACCTTTCTTGAATGATTCATATGTCACCATGGTGGACAGAAGCTGGGAGGTCAGTGTAGACTTCAGGGAAGAGAAACAGCCTGGGGTGTAAAAATTAGAAGCAAACTGGTGTTGAGGGATGGGGGCTGTGGGACTTCAGCTCCCTCTCTCAGAACTGAGGAGATGTGACATGACTGCAGCTTGGCATTGGCATTGGCTTAGGAACCAAAACCACCTCTTTAACACCTGTTTTATCCCATCTTGAAGCCTTTAAGAAAGCGTTTCTGGCTTTCACTTGCAGGGTATTTCTTCTGGTCTGGTCTCATGCATCTCTCCCTGCCTTACCCTCTTGCTGACGGTGCTTCTTCCTGCCCTGTCATATAGCCCCCCTTCTCACAAGCTGCCTTCAGAGGTCATCTCCCAGATCCAAACCACTTTCCTGCACCAAGGAGGTCCTAGATTTCACCTTAGTGGTGGTGGGGTCTACTAGGCAGATTTGATGTGCACGGATTAGGGACAGGTAGACTTTATTCCCTGATTGATTAATACCTCTCTACTCTTCAGTTCCAGGGTAATTGTAAACCACAGACAACCCTAGAGTGGGTTTGGGTTAATTTTTCGCTTCCCTCCTGCTTCTTTCGTATTGTGACAAGAGAAAGAAGGGAACAGCAGAGGGAATGCTCAATTCCTTGTCTGACAATACCTCTGGAAGGTCACGGGAACACCAAATTTGTGATGAGACTGGCACATTTTTAATTCTCTCTCATTACAAACCCTGTTAAAGCTACATTACAATAATTGCTTTAGTTCTGCTACGGTATTTTCAGGTCTCTTAATGTAGCTGTCAGCTCAATATGCAGGGAACTAACACCAGCCAAAAAAAAAAAGAAAGGGAGCGGAAACACTCAGACGAAAGCCTGGTGGACTAGAAGAGAGGGACCAGGACTGGACCAAAGTTGGGTGAGAGATAGGACATGGTGAAGTCCAGGCTTGGCAAGGGTGCTGCTTAGATCCTCCTGCTGAGGGACTTCTGTGAGCTGAAGATTCTCACATCTCACACCACAAATTCCCATAAACCCACTGCTGGTCAGAGAAATGGTGGGGTTTTTCACTTCGCAAGGTCTGGCACTTGAAAAGGGGACACTGCAGTGTTTTTTTTTGCATTTGCTCGCAATGTTTTGAAGCACCCCTCCATACCTGGGCCACTATGCGGCACTCAGTCTAGCAGCCCTCTCTTTTGGGCACCAATATTGGATTAAGACACCTCTATGGATTCAGTGCAGGATAGAAATTTACTCACAAGACACAAACCATGGAAAGGGAGGATTCATCATCCACTCTGAGGTGCTCTCTTGGCTCAGCAGCCCTCCCAGGAGCTGTGTTCTCCATGATTTCAGCCTTGGTCCTTTCTGCAGCCACTCCTGGCTTTTTTGTTGCCATCCTCAGTCAAATGAACCAGCTCTGGGTGCGCTCTCCAGGCTTGCACTGCCTTGGCCACCCCACAGCCCTTCTCCTTGCAGCCAGCCAGCTTTGCCTCCCAACCCCTCATTCTCGCCCACATCTGCAGCAACGCCCGCACCCCGACCCACAGCTCATCAGTTCCTCCCACCGCAAGAGAAACACATCAACCTCCCCACCCTCAAAAACGCTGCCCTAACCACCGCTTGCTTCAGAAAACCGTGAATACGACACAGGCACACCCTTACAAAGCAGACACCCCTCCCATATGACCACGCTGCAGCTGTGGGCAGCAAGCCCTTTGCTTCCAAGCATACTTTCCTCCTCACATGTGCTGTGCATTCAAAAACATGCCCACCATGAAGACGTGCCCCTGTCTCAAACCCACACTCTTCCACACACAACACACACACTCTCGCACTTTCTCCATTCCCACAGCCATCTCTTATTCATTAAGGTCTCCATAGGAATTTTCAACTATGTGAAGAATTGTTCATAATTAGTTAAAAAGAAAGAAAAATAAAGTCTCCTAAGCTGTCAGCAGTCCTCCAGAAAACCAGCAACAGATCTGAGCGCCATTTGGTCTAATTAGTCTTGATATTTCACACAACATATTTCTCAATTTTTGGTGGAGAAGAGGATAAAAAAAAATCCCTCTGAGGAAAGCAACAGCAGTATTTTTGTAGAGGGATTTGGTGGCAAAGCCAAAGGGAACTCTTAATAAAAAACTGTGCATTCATATTTCTTTACTGAATATTTCACAACAGTTCCTTTATCTTCCGCTTCTACGGGTATGTGCAGGCTTCGGGTGAGGCCAGTCTGCAGCTGGTATGAAACAAAATAGTTCTTCCCTCAATATATACTTAATTTTCTCTCCTGTGGTGAGGTCGAAGGTCATTGGTAATCAGCCTGTACCTCCTGTCCCACAGGATGGTGGTTCTGTTGGTGGAAGCATGCTGAGATATACAGCAGAGGATCCGTCTGCGTCATGCCCATCTCAACACCTTCATTGACCTCTGTAGACGGCAGCAAGAGTTGGGCTCTAATGTATCTGAACAAAACTATACACAGCAAGTGAATTCTGCCTTCACAGACAGGTACTTCTCAATCCACATACGGCATCTCCAGGGTTCCCCATACATTTATAGGAGCCATTTTAGAAGGCTAGTTTTTGTGGATGACCAGCTCTAATGGATCATGGTGATGGTGGTGTCCCATAGCTTGCAGAAAATTAACAGGTTGTCTATGTGAGATGTGGAAGAGCAGAGTGTCTGCGCACCCTCTGCAGTCAGTAGAAAGAAGATGGGTGTTGTCATCGTTTGGGGCATCTAAGATGGAGGCATGGACTTGCTGCCTGTAGGTGCCATTTTCATCAGGGACTGTGGAAGGAGTCTAGACAATTATCTAGGGATAATGTCCAACAATTACAACACAGAATCTGTCTCTGAGTATGTCATCCTCAGCTCTTTTTATCAGAAGAGACAGTCAGTGTGAACAATAAAATTTAGTGTGATTCTTCTCTTCCAGAGATGACATCCACTTTTCCTCAGCTGAATGACAGCTTAAATTCCACTGATGATATTGACTCAATCATCTCAATAGTCTGCAAAGGGAGCCAGGACACCTAGCTCAGGTGCAGACTTGTACATTAAAAATAACCAAGGAGGTGAGAGCAATTTAGCTGTGTAAACAAAGACACTCAGTGACATTTGCGATGCTGTAGACAAAGGCAGATACACAAACAGGTCCGTGTGTAAGCTCATGAAGCTCTCATCACTAAAGTCAATGAAACCCGGAGCTCACCAAATGCTGGAGCCTACTGTAGGGTGAGATGAAGCGCTTTTTAGTGGTCTTAGGTTTTTGTTGGATTTGGTAAGAGAATGGACACCCAGATCATGTGGAGACCCATGTCTCATAGACTCCAAAACTTAGGTGTTTGCATCTGTAGCTGACTCCCATCCATAAAGTTAAGTGAGACAAAGCCCACCCATAGGAGATGACTAAGTTTTAGATGGAAAGAGTCATCTGAGATGACTCAGTGTGCAAGACAGAGCGCAGTGAAGGGTTAGAGTCCAGTGAACTGCAGACCCCAGGTTCTTTAAACATTGGTCATAGGAATATGAAGGATGGTTTAGGATATTAATTCACAGGGATATGTGAGCATCCAAGGTGTCCTGCTGATAAATATCTGGGCATCCTAAACATCCTAAAGTAACTAACAGTTATGATGAACTCTCAGCTAACAAACTGTATAAAGGTTCCCTCTGTAAACAACCTCTGCAGGAAGTCCAAGTAAGATTTATGAACCTCACAGCTTTTATTCCGAGGGCTTTAAAAGAATTTGCATTATACTCCCAAAATACTTTTAATTGATTTTTCAGTGATTTTTTGAAATGTCAAAAAAAACATCAAACTGTGCTGTTAATTGACCCCTTGGCAGCTCCAGAAAAACTGTGGTATGGGTTATGCTGAACCTTGGCAAAGTTGGAAGAAAATAAGTCCTGGGATTAACTCTGCAACTTTGACCTCTGCAGTATTAGGTCTGAAAGAAACAATATCCCAATGACTAAGCAACGGGCAGCCTTCGACATAACTGCTGAAAAATAAACCTTTCCCATTCTAGAGAGGTGGTAGATCTCATGGGACATTGAAAACAGAAGTAACATTAATTTCTTCCTCCAGAGTAACTGAGGCCCAGAGATGAGAGACCAGCAATGAGGCGTGTTGTTGATGTCCTGCCATCCCTTGGGCCACCTGATGAACCCAGTACGTAACATGCCAGGTTGCAGAAGCAGACTAGCCCCTAGCCTGTGGAACCTCATGGGAGCCTCCTGTTCCCTCATGAAGTAAGCAGTCATGCTGGCACTGGAATAAGGAGTGTGTAGAGAAATAAAGTGTGGTCTTCTACCTTCAAGTCAAACCCTGTATCCTGCCTTGGGATCATTGGATATTGCACTTTTTACATGAGAGGTGGAAAAGACGAGTTACAAATTACCAAAGTCACATTTTCCAAAGAGACTTAAGTATTTTCTGTCCTATTTTTAAACATATTTCAAGAGTTAAGAGTGAAGATGGCCACTTAGTGGTATTTTTCAAGGTGTTTAAACAGTTTTAAATGGTCTCAACCTTAAACTCTAAAGACTTATTATGACCTTAGGAGTCCACTGTCTCCTGGTAGACTAATAATCATTAGTTCAAGAAGCAGGGTCACAGAGTGTGTGATAGGGATAAATTTAAAGATTTCCCCATTCAACCTTAAATACAGGAGAGCAAAGAGGAGCTGACTCTCTTATTCAGAGCCTTCTACATGGCACCAGAGAAGGAGAAGAGGGTTTTCATGGAAGCAAAGGCTTTAACAGGGGGAGGCATTTAGCATCTGGATTGGAACCTGACTGCAAGTTTAGCAGCTGTTTTTACCAAAAGGGAGCAAACATGTCCCAGAACAAATGAGCCTTAGCATGTAAAATGCTAAATCCTGAAGGAAAGAGAAAGAAGATAGGTAAGATATAAAACTGTCCTGTTCTCACCATCAGTGATACTGCAGGGAATTTTGCAGTTGTTGAGGGGTTAATCTGGGTACTGTCTGTCCACCTGACTCGGCCTCCCTGCTCCTCTGCAGTGGATATGATAAACTTTTCCATTTGCTGTCCTCAAGTATGGTATAGCACAGCTAGGGACCGGTAATGGATCTC
>NW_010550535.1:1267-3092 GCF_000687285.1 Phaethon lepturus | reverse complement strand
GCAGGAAACAGCTGTGTTCATTTACCGCTTTGTGGATGAAAAAATACCATCTAAATTACACAGAAGAAACCTAATCCTACCTCACTGAAAACCCTTTGTGACCTCTTATGTTTTAGTAACTGTAAGACAACTTTTCTGGCTCCAGTGGGGAAGACCCTGAGGCTCTAAGAGGAGAGACAGAGCTGTAGAATAGACACCACACAAACCACTGGCTGTAGGTATCACCCAGAAATGCTGTCACTACTCTTTTACTCACTCCATCCTCTGGCACAAAAGCCAAACAAAGTCCCTAAACATCACCTGGTGTTGCTGTCTAATACCAGAGATGGTAAATGATGCCTCAGAGGGGTAAGTGTCTCGGATGCTGTTGGGGTAGGAAGCAGCATCCACCACCACCTCTTCCCTGGTATTTGGGGTGGCTAAGCCATGGCTACCTGCGACTGCATTAAGCTGCATAGTCTCCTCTGCTATCCGTTGTTTAGGGCAACGCTGGGAGGACCATGCCTTTGTGGCTTCTCTGAGACCACAGAGTGGTTCAAGCTCCTGGCCAAGAGATTCAACAACATGGTTTTGGCCTTGCTGCATTTGGTCTTGAGTGTTTCAGGGACATGGAAGTACTGAGGGACTAAAGGCAGGTAGTAGTGACTCGTTTTATTTGCACAGACACATGCTTTTGGAGCAGTCCTCTCCAAAGTTGCTCTGGCCCCTGGGTTGGGCCACCATGGTAGTTGAGCTGCACCTCCTTGGAGTTCCTCCTTTGGAGCCTGACAAGCAGCAAGTGCTTGGAAGGATCGGCAGACACTTTGCTCTGTCTGTGTGGGATCTTCTGTGCTACAGGTCTGGGTGTGAGAGGGAGTCTGACCAGACAACATGGCAAAGAAAATCTCTTCACTTGGTTTCACAGCTGTTGCTAGGATTCAGATCTCTTCTACTGGAGCAGAAAGGATGTTTTTATGGTTACATTCATCATTCTGGGCTGCCCAAGCACTAGAGAGGGATGTGACACACATTGGACTGGACTAGGTCATAGAAGGGCTGGCTGTGGCAGGATCAGTCCCTGCTGCAGCTTTGGGAGCCAGTCACAAAAACCACTTGAGGACAGGGCTTCCAGGAACCTAAGACTGCTTCAGTTCAAAATACATACTGTCCTTTTTATCTTCTTTTTCCAGTTATCCATCTACATATGGGGAGAGTCCTTTTTACTTCTCTTCCTTCTTCTTCTCCTTCTTCTCCTTCTTCTCCTTCTTCTCCTGCTTCTCCTTCTTCCTCTTCCTCTTCCTCTTCCTCTTCCTCTTCCTCTTCCTCTTCCTCTTCCTCTTCCTCTTCTTCTTCTTCTTTCTCCTATTATTATTATCATCATAATTTTTAATTAATATTATCATTATTGTTATTAGTATTATTATGATGTTTGTTGTTTTTAAATTTATCTTATCTTACTCATTAAGAACAGTTGTTCTTAATAATTACTGCAGGGAGAAGTTTGGAAATAGGTAACAATTAAAAACATCCTCTTCCTCTTCCTCTTCTTCTTCTTCTTTCTCCTATTATTATTATCATCATAATTTTTAATTAATATTATCATTATTGTTATTAGTATTATTATGATGTTTGTTGTTTTTAAATTTATCTTATCTTACTCATTAAGAACAGTTGTTCTTAATAATTACTGCAGGGAGAAGTTTGGAAATAGGTAACAATTAAAAACAGAGATGAGGACCAGGAAGAAGGAAAGAAGAGGAAAGGGGAAAGGGGAAAGGGGAAAGGAGAAAGTGGAAAGTGGAAAGGGGAAAGGGGAAAGGGGAAAGGGGAGGGGAAGGGAGAGGAG
>NW_010550535.1:0-1182 GCF_000687285.1 Phaethon lepturus | reverse complement strand
AGGAGAGGAGAGGAGAGGAGAGGAGAGGAGAGGAGAGGAGAGGAGAGGAGAGGAGAAGATAATGATGGAGAATGGAGAAGGAGGAAAAAAGAAAAAGTACAGATGTTCCCAGGGGAGAATATGAACAAAGAATATTTAATGGGTCTTTTGTAAGTCAGTCTTACTTTGCTTTCCAAGAACATCTGGAAAAGGGAAACGTTCATTCTTTCTGAAGAAATTTAAACCCACAGGGTCTGTGGGACAGACACCCCAGCCTAGGGAAAAGCAGTTCCGGTGCCAGACTTCCCTGAGTGCTGGAGGCTGCTTGTGTCTCCTGTAGAGAAGGAATCTAGCAGGAAGACAGATGAGGGTGAGATGGAGATGTCCCTCTGTGGTGCCCATCTGCTCCCATCTCTCTGGGGACCGGCTGTGCCCCACAGTAGATGGATCCCTGCTGAGGGCACAAAAGCTTCAGGTATCCCAGGCCAGACCTGGTGTAATCAAAGGGCTGGTAGAGGAAAGGAGTGAGTGTGAGGAGCATGGTGCTGATGAAAAGCCCTGTTGTTTTCTGGTTTTCTGGTCACAAGGGCCAAATCTCCCTTTACTATCACTTAGCTCAGGACATATCCCTTCCTCATCTTCAAGGACAAACTTGCCACACTACATGAGAAGAGGGGTGCAATATCTCCTCTACCCACCAGAAATCAGTGCATACCCTGTTAAGGTAATTGCCCATCTCTTTCCACTTTCCACTGGAGCAGCGTCAAGAAACTCAACCTGGGAACCCAGCTTTTATTTCATCTGGGTCTGCAGCCTGGTGACTGTCTACCCACAGCAACACCACTCTCTGACGGCAGCTGGTGCGGCAGCATCACCCATGCCCATGGCTCCAGGCCCAAGGAGTTTGGCTGCCGAAAGCAGGCATGGGAGGGGACAGGGAGGAGGCATGCATCCCACATGGCCATGGGATGACGTTACCATCAGATGAGGAGCAAATGCCGTGGGAACAGCCTGGGGCCCCAGGGAGTCTGGAAGAGCTTTTCCACATTTCTGCCACACATCCAGCAGCTATAACTCAATTTATACAAGGAGATGGCTTTCTGATAGAGGCATTTCCTTCTACTGTCACCCAGAACTGTAAAAAAACAAAACCATTGCACTAGGAGAAAGGTCTCCCTCCCTCCCTTCCTCCCTTCCTCCCTT
>NW_010550534.1:3989-15393 GCF_000687285.1 Phaethon lepturus | reverse complement strand
GGCGACACGGGAGCACTCAAAATCTGCTCCCTTCTGCTCACCGCTCTCTGTGGTCGTGGAGGACTCATCTTGGAAGGCGGGACTTGAGAGGGCAGGCAAATAGGCTGTGGGCTTTTAACAGCGGGGGAGTGATGGACGTGGGCAAAGGCCAATAAGAGACCCTTCCTCGGGGGGCACGCGCTGCGATTGGTGGAGACCGAGATGATCTTGGGGCGAGAGGGGGAAGCTTGTGTTTGTGAGGGCGCGGTGTGGGTAGCTGAGGTGGGGGCTGTCTCCGGGCGGTGGGTGAAGGAGGCCGTGGTCCCGTGGGGCGGTGGTGAAGCGGGCCTTGGCTCCGTGGGCCTGCTCCACCTCAGAGGGCAGTAGGTAGAGAGGCCTGGGTGCCATTTGGGGCCTTAATCTCTGTGCCTGGCTAGGGTGCAGCACTGAGTCCCAGCCTGTCCTCACACCCTGCTGTCAGGCAGGAAGCAGGCCTGGTGCCTCCCCTTCCCACCGGTGCTGTGTCCCCGGGTGCCAGCGAGACTGGTACTCCCTCTGTGTTTCAGGCAGGGCCATGGCAGAGGCTGACGGTCCCACGCGGCTGCTGGAGGTGTGCGGGCAGAGGCTTTCCCGGTTCCTCCAAGATGCTGAGTACAAGCACTTGGCCTGGCTGCGGGAGGTGGAGGAGCAGGGCATGAGGATGCT
This sequence comes from Phaethon lepturus, assembly GCF_000687285.1. Taxonomy (NCBI): domain Eukaryota; kingdom Metazoa; phylum Chordata; class Aves; order Phaethontiformes; family Phaethontidae; genus Phaethon; species Phaethon lepturus. The sequence continues at coordinate 14,709 of NW_010550534.1, read as the reverse complement.
GGATAGGTAGGGACCATCCTCAAGGGGACTGTCCATCCCCCAGGGAGCTCGCTGGTCTCAAAATGCTTGCAGTCCCTGTGAGCGTAAGACCATGTGTGCTCCCAGCTGCTGGTGTGCTGGCCCTGGTGCGAGGGCCTCGTGGGCGTTGGGTTTCACAGCTGAGCAACTGTTAGCAGCTTGGTTTGGGCCTTGGTGCCAGGCGGTTGGTATGTTTCACTCGCTTGGTTCTCACCCAGCACTTGTCCTTCTCAATGAATGACCCTTACTTTGTGGATAGCTCGTGGATAGTATTGGCTTAGGGTTGTGCATTTGTCTGCTTAACAGCAACTTAAGGGCTGAACCTGCATTAATGCCCAAAACACCATCACAGAGGAGACGTCCCAAGAAAAGGCAGTCCTCTTGCATGAAAGATGAAAATAAGGAACCAAATAGGAGGAGGTAGGTGAGTTGGTTTGTTCTGGCTCTGCTGCACGGCCTTTAAGAGTGAAACAAAATAGTAACTGTTTCCACGTACACAAGAACATAAAATAGCTGCTCTATTCCCTGAGTAAGCAAATACATTTAAAAAGGACATGTCAACATCAATCAACCTTTTTATTCTTGTGGAAGTTTGGGACAGAATTGGCTGGTTTCCTTCACTTTTTTTTTTCCCCTGGTTAGAAACAGAGTAACAAAAAAAAAAATCTTAACTTTTTGTCTGTTTGGTTTTGTTTTTTGTTTGATTTGATTTTGTTTCAGCATGATTTTTGGCCTGAGGCTGCTGGTGTTCACTCCTTAAACCTTTGTGTTGGTGCCTGAGAGAACCTGAGAATGGAACTTGCTACCAGTGACGTGCAGAAGCGGCATGTCCGTGGTTGTTGTTTGAACTGGGAGGCAGGAAGGTTCAAAGGGATTAGTGCTGAAACCAAAGTGGGAATTCCCAGTGACTTGCTTAGAAACAACCACACTTGAGGTTTTTAAAACTAGACCTAAGTAGACAACAGTTGCCTGCAAACAGGTGCCAAGGCAGGATAGCATAGGGCATAATTTAATTGCATGTGTAGTCAGGGATGGCTGTGATGCTAATTAACTTCCTTGATGTTACTGCTTCGTGGCAGCTGGCAGGGAATCTGCTCTCATCTCGTGGTCAGTGGCAAGGCGGTTAAGGTAACCTTCCCTTCAGAGAAGCATATGCTGTGAGCTGGGGGTAGGCACGCTGACAGTAGGTGTAGTGTGACCCAAACTTTGTCACTGGGCACACAGTAGTGTGCGTTATGCGTTAAGGCCCTTAAATTTTGATAACCGTGGTGAAAAACCCACAGAAGTTGGACAGGAAGAGTTAGAACTAAAAGACTGTCAGAAACTAGATATGGAGGATGGAGAGAACAGCAAGAATAGTAAAGAAGCGTGGGCAGTTCATGCGTGTGTGTGGTGAAGGAGGGCAGGAGAAGGAAATGTTGCAGATCTAAACAGGGAGAGCTCTTAAGACACACTGTTAGTTTTCAGGTAGCAGCTGGGTTGCTCCCCTGAAGAAGACAAGTCTTGCATGTATTTTTCCTCATTCAAACTTAGTTTTGAGAAAGATCTGCTGATGTGACAAAATGCCTGGCCAGGCGGTCATTTGTCAACAGGAAGTTCATGCTGCAGTTCAGCACGTTGTGCTCCATCCTGCAGGGTCAGGCCATTGTTGTTTTCCTTGCTCTGTTTTTCTCAGTATGTATTTTAAACCCCATTTCTAAGTGTATCGTTAATTACACGTTTCCCAATTATTAGTCTTTTTTGCTAATTCTAGCAAAAAGTCCCTCTTCTTGCTAGAGGTCAGAATGAGAAATTAAGAGAACGAGGCTGGAAGGAGGGCAGAAGGTATCAACTCGAATACTGGCAGTAGGACAAGTCACTGCTTGCTGACAGTCATGCACCAGGGGCTGTAAAACCTTGTTCTTATACCACAGTGGGTTTTCTTGGCTGCCTTTGCTAGCTGTTGCAGACTTCCACATCAGCTCTCCATTCTCTCTTTGACTCCGATCTCCACCCTGCAGGTCACTTTGGCACGGGTGGCTGCCTTTCTCTGGAGCAAAGCTGTCCTTTTGTTTTGGATTTGTCCACCTGATCTCCTTGACTTGCTGATCAAGTGTGTGGCTCTATCCTCTCATGGCAAGTTACCCGATGGAGCAAAGAGGATTTCACTGCCAAAGTTCCTCAAGCCTCTGTGTAGTTGGTCAGGTTTAACTGAAGCAATAGGGCTAGAGACAGTTGCTGTACTGATATTTTTTCTCTTAAATGACAGTCATTCAAAGAATTTATGACTCTGAACTTTACAAGTATTTTTTTGTTGCCTTCCTCGGGATTACGCTATCAGGTACCACATGTATGGCAGCATTGCTGTGTTTCCGATTGCTGTGTTTTTCTGTCCTTTGCTCAAACCAAACAGCATGGAGTTAGTTGTCTGGAGTCAGCTCTGCCTGGGGCTGTGGCTTACTGGGTGTCCTTGTACCTCAGCTGCTGTGGTTTGTGTCCGCACGATAGAACCTTTATTTGTGAGTCAACCCAGCATGCCAGGCTGATAGCTGGGATGGTTGCAGTGAGGGTATGTGCCCTGCATTCCCGCCTATGGTATACAGTGGCAATGTCCAGCAAAAAAACCCTGCAGGCAGCAGAAAGCAGTCAGCAGCAATTGTTCCAGCTAAATCTGCCAGAGTGCATCTCTGAGCTCTCAAGGTACAACTGCTGCATTTCACCAGTGAGAAGAGATGGGTTGTGAGGGGGGAATGGTGGAGGGAAGAAGCCTGCAGGTTCACTTCAAAACTTGTCTGCCTTTTTTCTCAAAATCATTTGGGAGCGGGAGACTTCATCACTTCATTTAAAATTGTTTTTATTTAAGGTTGTCCAGAAGGAGAAGCAGCATCAAGCCAGTGTCTTCCAAGCCAAGTTCCCAAAGGCGCCACAGCAAAGAGCACCCCCAGCACCCTGGCTGTCCGGGGGAAGAGCTCCCTGTGCCCAGCTGTGCAGCGAGGTCTCAGGCCAGTGCTAGAGCCGAGCTCCCAGCACTGACCGGGAGGTGGCTGGCAGAAGCAGAAGTTCCTGTGGCAAAGACAGATTGTCAGGACTGCCCTCAGGGTGCCGATAGCGGTGATGCAGCCTGCAGGGCTGTTACAGGGGAGCAGTTACCCAAGGGGGATGCAGCCACTGAGCTGCATGATGTGTCTTCTGTCACTGTGATCCCCAGTGACTGGACAGCAAGGGAGGAGGCCCCCAAAAAAAGAGCCAGTACCTCCACTCCCAAGGCTGCTAGAAATGGAGATCCTGCCATGCTTGAAGGGGACCAGTCTCCTCGAGGCCTCGAAAAGGTGCCTTTACAGGACTCTGACAGCAAAATGACTACAGTGAGATCCAAAACGCGCCGTTGCTCTGGACGCCAGAGCTTTGTGGGTGGCCCCCGCAAGAGCCGTAGGACCTCCTTGGCAGAAAAATATTCACTGGCCAGCAAAAGAGAGAGCATGATCCGGAGATCTATCAGCAGAGCCATTTCAAAGAAGGCAGCAGCACAAGAATCATCCTCTGCCTCCAGCAGAGTGAGCTGTAAGTTTCTTTCAATTGTCTAGTGCATTCATTTGACTAAACCAGCTTCTCGGCTTTGGTGTGGGGAGTAAGCAGCTGTGGAGCTGCTCATCCGTATTAACTCTGGCTCTGGCTCCTCTTAGTCTCCTTGTCAATAGGCCTTGTGGCTCCCATCTCTTTGGGTGTGATCTTCAGGTCCTCGTCTGCTGTCAGACCAAGTCTCCGGCTGTGTTTTGCTACAGCAGGTGAAGGAAGCATCTGCTGGGGCATAGGCACAGGCATTGGAGGTTGGATTACATAGGTTGTGGATGGACCAAAAAAAACAAGAGTGAAAGGGAAGGTGTGACCTGGCTGGTTCTAGCCATGTGCGTGGTTTGGCCGATCAGAAAAGACTATTGCATTCCCTGGGGAGGGGCTTTAATTTCAGGGTCTTCTGCCAACTCCCGTATAGAAAAATCTGTAGGAACTGAATGTCTCCACCCCTGAAATTTGGCTGAAATTGGCAGAGGAACTTAAATGCTTTTTGGGTGAAGATAGAAGACTGGATGGACTGAGAAGCCAATAGCACAGTCACTGGAGGAAACAAGATTCATAAATCCAGGCTATTCCTGGTAGCAGTAAACTCCACATCCTCTGTTCCCACTACTCCTGTGAAGGCTTTGCTGTTTGGACTTTCTAAAATCATTGCTTCTGAAGTCAGATTGGCTTCTAATAAAGCACTGAGGCCTTTGGTATTTAGTTTTGTCAGCTTTGAGTCACACTGTATCTAGGCATTTGTTATAACACTTTCAGCTAAGTGGTGTTATGGGGGGAATGAAATCAGCCTAAATCCACCACGTCTGCATCAAACCATGTAGGGAGGCAGGAGCTGAAGTCAATTGACTGGGAAATGCTATCTCTGACACAGGCAAGAGCATGTTTGTGCAGCTGGAGCAGTCTGCAGGCAGAGGAGCTGCTGCTTCAGATCTCTGCCTTCCCAGCCTACACCAGTTTGTCAGTGACACTTGAGGGAGGTGGTAGTGCTGGTGTGGAAAGCTGAGATGAGCAATCAGCGTGTTCCCTGGGAGGAAAGCCTGCACAGGGACCTGAGCTCTACCACGCACACATTGCTGCTGTTGGGAAGCCTCAGAATGAAATCCCCAAGCAACTAATGTTTTTCTTCTCCAGGTCAAAGCTCCTTGGAGGTTTTTGTGGAAGATGATGTGACCAGCAGCACGAGGTGAGGCTACCATGTAAAGCGGGCAGGAAGAAACCACAGAAAACCCTGCAAGGAATCTATATGGGTTGCTTTTATATTGCAGATATAGGACTGGTTTTGTAATGGAATGTTAGGTGATGTTGTCATCTGGGGCTGGTTGGTATTTCAAAGTTTGTGCTGTTCAGGCACAGCCCTTCCCTTTCAGAAGTTTATTCAGGGCCCAGTGAGGTTAATCACTGTGTTAGTGTGGGGTCCAGCCTACGCCCTTAAGGCCTGAGAGGCTGCCAGCAGTTGCTCTGCCTGGTGTTGGCTGGTGTCATATGAATTATGTCCTGGGATTCCTGGCTGTAGCCAGCCTCCGAACGCCTGGTGGTGCTGGAGGTCAGTCAGCTGTGGTCTGACCTGAAAGGTCTACAGGTAAGACCCAGCCTCATGGAGGCTCATGGAGCTTCCTTTTTACCTGCTCTGGGTCCCCCTGCAGAAGGGGATGAAGCTTATCAGTGTGTTCAGTAATGCAATGCAACGGTCCATCAGAAGAATTTACAGCTCCACCTCTGTGTGGCCTGGCTGGAACAGGCTTGTGCCTCTGGCTGTATTAGATTTATCTGCATTTTCCTTAGGGTCCCATACACTGGTTCCATCATACTTCTATGACCTGTAACTCACCCTCCAGAGAGTCGAAATAGTTAAAATAGCTTTTCTTTTACAGACCTGGACTGGAACTGAATCCCCCAAGTGGAAAGGTAAGTTCTAAGGAACAATCTACAAACTATCTGTCTGGACATGATCTTGCCTGAGTTGATACCTTTTCCTGAGTGCTGCCACTGGAAGCAGAGAATGTGGCCAAGGGATCATTCTGTCAGGCCCCTTCAAGCTCAGCGAAGGCACTGCTGAGTTGGACGGTGCTGCCCTTCTGATGCTTAGGCAGCTGGTTAAGCCGGCTGGCGCTCTGGCTCCTGGTGGCAGAGACGTTTTATGCCTTGATAAGGCCTCTTCAAGATGGAGTTTTTGGAGGTGCTTGGCCAGGTTCCCAGGAGTTAGCAAGCTTTTGCCTGTCAGCTGGGCATGGCAATTGAATGTGTGTATTCTTAGCCTGTCTCTGTTGCATGGCTGGTCGGAGTTACAAAATTGAGTAGGGCAATCCAAGTTAGTGTGCTTTCCTTGGCTGCTGAGGCTCTGTACACAACAAGCTAGCATAAGCCTGCAGTGCTAGCAGGACAAGAACATGCTAGCAAGACATCCCCTCCTCTGAGCTGGCAAAAACTTCTTGTGTGATTGTGCTGCGAACCAGCTGAGGTGAAAACTAGCCCAGCGGAGACAGGAGTGGGCTCTGCTTCACAACAGTTCCCTGGTGCTGTCAGGAAGCATCAGCGGCAGCGGGAATGGGCGGGTGGCTCTGCTCTGGGTCGTGGTGGTGGTAGCTGGTGGTAGCTTAGCAGGTAGGGGAAAGCACGTGCTATGAGGAAGGCAGCCTCGTAGCACGCTAAGATGCTGTGCTGCAGCGACTTTTTCTGCTTGTCCTCCTGAGAATATACCATAATGGTACTTAAAGTGCCTAATGATCTTGTAACCTAAAACACTTCACAGGGACTTGTCTTTCAGCACTGGAATATCTGTAGTTTGAAAATTGGCATGTAGAAGCTGCCCGTCATTCCTAAGGCACTTTGACTTCGGAGTCCAGGTTCAGTACAGCTCCTGCTCTGGTTGAGAAGTGCTGGGCGACTGTCCCTCCTGCAGAGGCTGGTGTTTCACGAGCAGACCCCCTGTTACTGAAATGGTGGTGAATGTAGTATTCAGTAGCTGAATACTGCTCCTGGTGGCAGTCAGCACCCATGCAGCACAGTTCTGGCTGAGAGGAGCAGACCCTAGCCTAGCAGTTGGATTGCAGGTAGAAATGACTGGCTCTTTTGGGGCAGCAGGTCCCTGGTAGCCTTGGTCATTGGAGCAGCTGTGCTAAGAGAATGTTTGTTACCTTTTCCTGCAGACTCCTGAAGATGTCCTCATTTCAAGCAAAAGTATGCAAGCTGCCAGCCCTCCTGCACAGCACTTATCTCTGCCCAAGCAGCAGGCAGGGAACAGTGAAGGTAACTTCAAGTTGGTCTTGCTTTTCTTGCATGAAGCCCCAAAGACACACAGACCAGGGAGTCAACATAAGGGTTTGTGGAAAATCTGGGATTTGTGTTGAAACAAAACCACCTCTGACCAGTCAAGGTAATTTTTCAGGTAAACTTTTGATCCTCTGAGGAGGTAAGACGTGCAATTAGATAAGCAAGGACATCTTGTAGGTGTGTCCAAGCCTTGAGACCAATGCTGTCCTGTCCAACTTCAATCTGCATAATGAGTAAGTGGGCACACTTTGAAAGGAGATTGCTCTTAGACCTGGAATCTTCCACATACCATAATGTTCTGTTAAAGCACCTTGACATCCCTTTTCTCTGGTCTAGTTATGTGAGGATTTCCAGGCCTGTTTATTTACTGTGCCTCAAAGCAAGGAGATGGAGAGATTCAGGCTTTTTGTTTATCCCCTGTGGGAACTGTAAGATCTGATAAGCAGCTGTAGCTGGAGTGGAGGGAAGAGTAGCTGGAGGCCTTTTGGTGAGACAGGTTGTGCCAGTTCAGGAGGGTCTGTACAGCATGTGTACTACAGCATGCTTCACAGGGTGCATATAGAACACTGGTATTCCAGGTAGTCATCCAGGCTTCTGGTTTCTCTGTTTGGTTATGTGCCACAGGGCTCTGAGCACACGAGAGCTGGAAACGAGAATCGGAGCCCTGCAGGATGCCTTACACATAGTGCTAACTGCAGGTTTCTTCACAGGAAGCTGTGTAAATCCAAACAGTGAATGCCAGAACGAGAACCAGGAGAAACCCCACTGTGCCAAGTCCCAGGAGAATCCCTCACACATCTGGTATGAGACATTTGCAAGGAGGACGAATGAGCCAGTGGTCTGGAAGGGCTTGGGCCTGGCCTCTTAAATAATTTGTGTAAAAAGCTTTGGGTGTTTGTTTCCCTACTTCCTCCCCCCTCCGATGTAGTTTTGAAATCTTGTCTGTCCAAATCTTGTCTCCTGGGGGTTCTGTGTGACTTCTTGAGCCTTGTTTGGGTCTGGGACCCAGGTCTGGCTTGGGAAGCAGACACAGGAGTTATGCACAAACCAGCAAAGGTGACTAAGATAGCACAGTTAACTTGGAGCTTAGATGTGACCAAGTGGCTCATAAAGGGCTGGTCCAGGAGTAGTTTCAGAAGGCAATGTGATGTGACTGACCTACTTATTTTTATCTTGTGCAAGTGTCTGGAATACCTGACTTGTTTCCTCAGTGCTTGTATTACTCGTGTTTCACGTGAGATTTCAGCTGCTTTTAGCTTTGCCCTCAGTCTCCTGTCCTGGTTTTGCTGGGGTGAATTTGCTGCGGGTAGTGGATGGGAAGGAGAATAACAGTAACCTCTGCTCTCACTTGGACGCTTAGCACCATGTGATGGATCAGGATCTGCAGCCTTCCTCAGGGCTGCTGCTGGATTGCATCCTGATTGTGCAGTGAAGCTGTTCCCCCTGTTTTTCCCTGGAATTAGGGGATGCAAGTGAAGTCATTTCTGACACAGGTAAATCTGTGAGTGTCCAAAGTATGTATAAAGCACGTGAAACCCTGCCAGGGAGGTGAGCTGGGCTGGCTAGTTACAGACACGCAAGGCTTATGTCTGTCTTGTGCCGTTAATACCAGGTAGAACAAAGACTTCTTGCTCGCTGGGACACAGAGCAGAGGGTGAGAGTGATGTTGTACATTACTGCTGTGGAACTCGGGTGTTCCCCTACCAAGCTGTTGTGTGCCTTCCCTGCGCTCGTTCACGACTGGATGGTGCACCTGCCGCAGGGTCGAATGAGTTCATAGGAGTCCCGTGTGCTCTGGTGGCAGCGAGCAAGCAGAGGGAAGCATGTAACAGCAAGTAAATGCTTCTGGGGAGATTGGGGAGCCTTGCGGTCACCGAATGTGCCTCTTTGTAATGCCAGCAGGATGAGAAGCTATAAACAAGCAATGGGTGTTATATGGAATGGGCAGCAGCCAGGGGGTGATACCCTTTCCCCTTTGGATGACAAGCACAAGGATTCAGCAAACCAGACTCCACCTTCTTCCTCTCCAGCTAGCAGGGTAAGTGGGTGCCACGGCCCTTCTTTCTTCCCTTTCCCCAGCAGGTACTGATTTCCCTCCATCTTCTCCTCTTAGGTTGTTAGGCCATTGAAAAACTTCCTGCAGGCTGTGCAACGAAACCAGCTGCTCGCCAGTCCGGGGCCCACAGGACGTGGGGCTGTCGTAAAGAACTTCATCAAACGCAATACTCCCACCCGACCCGATCTTAAGGTGTGTCAGAGCCCCACCTTTCCTCACAGGGCTGGAGGAGGAGATCAAGTTCAGGGGAGTGTCAGGAGGGACTGTTTGCTTAGAAAAGCATAAACATATTCCTAGTTCTGTCTGCTACCGTGAATCAATGCAGATCCTCGCAGCAAACTGTCCCCAAGATCCTACTTCGGCCTCCCCAGAAAAGGGAAACTGGTTGCTGTTGCCTTGCATCGCCTGTCCACACACGCTGTTATTGGCCGGGGGTTTTTATCCAACCAATCCTCAAACCTTCCTCAGATGCAGAGACATCTCAGCTGCTCTATTTGTAGTCAGAGAAACATTTTATATTCCGGGACTGTTGAACTGTGGGAAAGTGGGAAGCTTTTCTCTTTGCAGTGGGAATCTGCCCTTGTGTCACATAATTGGCTGCTGCAGGGCTGAAAGACAAGCAGTGTGGGTCAGGCAATGGGTTCCCTACCACATACTGGTAAGGAGCGAAGATCAGGGTGCATGTGCTGTTGAGGGGGGTTCTAGTGTTACTTCCAAACCCTTAATCATTTTTTTTAATGTCTCTTCTCCTCTACAGGGAGACTTTGTTGTAAGTGATGACACCCTTAACGGTGGGGGCTGGAGGATTATAACGGCTGTGCTTCTTGCATCACGGGCACTGACAGCTCTTTCCCCACACACTGGCATCCATGCAGCTCTGTCCAAATAAGTAAACTGGCCACACCAGTGGTGAGGTGGCAGGATCTCTTTGCAACTGTGTTCTGCTGGGGCTGGGAACTGCTGAGAAACTGTGCTCCTTCTCGCCCATTCTGCCAGCTGCTGGTGTAGGTAAAACTGTCCCAGGTGAGGAGCATTTCCTACAAGTGGTCACCTGCAGCAGGAGTGTGCTGTTCCTTGCCTAAATGCATTCTCTATAGCTGAAGGATTGAGGTGTTTCCCTCCTATACCTGTGACTCTTCTGTTCTTATTAGTTGAATAAGCAGTGTTGCCCAACCGCGTTGTTTCTTCCCTGCTATTCACTTCCTATCCCGGTGTGTGGGTGAACATGACTCTGACTTCTTTGTTTAGCAGGCTGCCTAGCCTCTAGCTGCCTGTGCACAAGCAGCCTGAGGGTAGAAACAGGCCCCAGCAACTGGTACAGTCTGAACTAATCTCCCCGCAGGAGAAGGAGCGGCAGAGGCTGGAAAGCCTCAGGAAGAAGCAGGAGGCTGAGGAACAGAGGAAAAAGAAAGTGGAGGAGGAAAAGAGGCGGCGACAGGCAGAAATGAAGCAGTGAGTTGGGTCCTTACCTCCTGCTCCTTCCCTGGTTCAGCACAGAATTGCCTTGGAGGCCTTCCCTGCCAGGCAGACAGCACTGCTGTACCGTGCTTTGTGCCTCCCACTTGGAAGGAGCATCTTGCAAGTGATACTGCCTGGGCAGCCCAAGCCCTGCTGCTTGTGGCTCACTGCAGTAAGGACTGCATTGGTGCAATGCTAGTGTCTGAATTTAATCCAGAAGTGAGCTGAGGCTAAGCTCAGCCAAAGCAAGTCAAGAAAATAACTGTTTTCCCCAATTACCATGGCAAAGTCCCTGTTCCCCCATCATCCTCTCTGCTAGAGCAGACGAAGCTAACAAGCCCCTCTTGCACACACGCTGCCCAG
>NW_010550534.1:0-3958 GCF_000687285.1 Phaethon lepturus | reverse complement strand
AAGAGCGTCTGAGGAAGGCACTGCAGGCTCGGGAGCGGGTGGAACAAATGGAAGAAGAGAAGAAAAAGAGGATGGAGCAGAAAATTTTACAGAATGATGAGAAGGTAAGAAAGCTGACCAAGCTTTGGAGCACTCAGTACGGTGATGTTATCTCAGTGAGCTGTGAGACCAAGAGGGTGCAGACAGGCCACTGGCATGCTACACGCAAGCGCAGGATTGCTGCTGACTGTGACTAATCAGGTAGTGGGTAACTCTGCATCAGAGACACTGAAACTCTGTCTAACAAGAGGAGGCTTTTGTTCTCCATACCTCTGCAGTGGTTCTAAACATTCCTGTTTGGACACGCAGTGTTTATGGTGCTCTGTGTTCAAGGAGTGTGGCAGCCTCCCTTGACTCTCCTGTGAACAGGCCCTGCAGATGAGACAGCCTTACTCAGCTTACAGTGCGCTCAGAGTGAGCTGTTCGCACAAAACTTTACAGACAGCGACGCCACGGTGCTTGCAGGCAGTTGCAAAAACGTGGTGGGAAAGAAAAGCTGCCAAGCATGCAAGGGATGCTCATGAGTGGTAGACGTGGCTGCCTGCGTATTTGTATCGTGTCTGTTTCTTAAAGCCTTGTCTGGCCCTCTTCTGAGGACGGGTGTAAGATGAAGAGCGTGCTAGGATGGGCTGTTGATGACTGCGTGCAGACAGTGGTGCTGCTTTTGTACAGCTGTGCAGGTTCTGCAGGATTGAGGGAGGCTGTGCCTGACTGACCCGGAGCCCTAGCAGCCTTTGGGAGAAGGATGGTTGCTCATTTTTGGGAGGTGGACTAAAGGGACCTTTGCAGAGGGTCAGCCTTAGAAAAGAAAGGAATCCTGCTCCTTTCAGCCTTTCCCAAAACCCAAGCAGACAAAAGTATACCCAGCCCTCTTCTGCTGCTGTGGATGTGCTAGTGTTCCTGCTGGAACAGCTCAGGTGAAGGAAGCGTGTCTCGGGGGCTCAGTCAGCTTTCATGTCCCCAGTTCATACTGCAGTTCAGTTAGTCGACAGCAACACTGCAGGCAAAGCAGAAACCAGATGCTAGATCCCCTTGTTCTGCAGAGAATCACTTGCAAGATGGAAGCATGTATTTTGGGGTTGTGTAATGGTCTCTGCGCTCCTTTTTTCTGTCACGCCGAGTGATGGGTGTCTCTTCACATGGCTTATAGTAAGTGGTAGACTTGCTGCATGAGGCTGGTGCTAAATCCAATGCACATATGCCTGGGTTCTTGGTCTCAAGACTCTTAGGACCTGGAATATTGCAGGCTTCAGACTTGAGAAGCAGTTCCCGTCCGCCATCTGGACAAGGCTGTGAGGTCTGTCCTTGGGGGTGGTGGAGCAGACACCTGTGGCTTTCTCAGGTGCGCCCCTCACAAGTGCGGGAAGAGAAGGTGGCAGAGGAGCGGAGCAAGAAAAAGCTGTCAAAGAAGCATGGGGAAGCTGATGCACGGAAGCAGAAAGCACTGAGGAAGGTAAGAGCAACTCTAGGTCCCTTCTGCATGTCAAAAAGGAAAGGAGTAGCCGGGAACCCATGCGTTGTTCTGACTGCTGGGACAGGGAGGGGGGGTTACTGCCTCCCCTGCTGCAAGGATTTTGGGGTCCATGCTGCAAGATTTCTCTTTAGACAGTCAATGTTGGGTTTGAACAGAAGGATGCCTGTGGGGACAGAAGGGAGAGACCGCCCAACTGGTAGGCAGGCTGTGGAAAGTAAGAATGAGATACAGCAAGCACAGGTTGCCTCAAAGCATTTGCTTCACATCCTCCCATCTTTCCCCACCTGAGCTGGAGTGTTGTAAGGGTTTTCTTTCTTCAGGAGGAAGATGAATTTGAGCAGCAAGAACCACTGCAGAAAAGGAGAGAGGATGAAGTGAAAGAAAAAGGAAAGAAAGTCTTGGAACTGAAAAATCTTGTAGAGCAGCAACAAGTGGAACAAGTGAAGGAGAGGTATTAGCTTGTTTCTGTCCTGGAGGAGAGGACTTGGCAACAGGCATGGTGAAGCAGTAAATATAAATAGTATTGCTGAAATTGGTAGACTGATGTGAGTGTCGGGCTGTCCCAAAGGTGTGGGGTGCTGAAGCAGGAGGCTATAAGAATGCTTGGGGCAGGCAGACAGACATGCTTTCCTCTGACTAAACTGTAGCTTTTTTTCCCCCAGGGATCAAAAACACCGAGGGAAGGAGAAGGTCCCCCAACCACAGCTGGAGTCAGCAGTGTTTACTGGAAAAAACATAAAGGTGGGGAGTTGAAGTGGTCTTGGAACAACTTCTCTGTTGTAAACTAGTGAGGCATAGGATACACAGACTTATTTTAAGATCAGCCTTGTTTTCCAAGTGCTGTGTTACTGTTTAAAGTTTTGGCATTCACTATTATGTTATTTAGAGGAACAAGTACAATAAAACCAATGATGAGCCGAACATCTTACTGTAAAGAGTTGGGGCTTGTGCAAGAATAAGCCAACTCTGTTGCTAAAGTTGGGGTTGACGGTTTCGTTATTAGCAGGTGAGCCTTCTCAGCCCCATCACAAGGTGGGTGATAGCCGTACAACAGCACTTTGAAGAGCACCTCCAAATGGCATTCACTGATACTTGAATGAATATGGAAATTAGTAAGAGGTTTGTTTGTTTTTTTCCTACTGCGTTCACTCACTGTATTTGGAGGATGTGATCCCCGTAACAAACTTCAGGTATCATACGGCTTCGTGTAACAAATATTTATACAAATAATGTTATGGCTTAAAGTCAAGGCTGTTTGTCTCAAAATATCACAGTAACATTTTCTTTCCACTCTCTTTCTACTTTTAACATCATTCTTTTTTCTGCATTCTTCATTAGTAAAAATCAAACCCCTAAATGCTACTCCTCTTAAGGATAAATTCATGCTTCTGTATTTGCTTTTGCTGCTCTTACTCACTAGGTCCGTGACATTCAAACTCCTGTTTGTGCTATGTAATTTTAATGAAGGTCTAAATTCTTCGTATGTGGCCAGCAACTGGCCTGCAGTGAGCCACACAAAGCTCCTCCAGATAAGAGAGAAGTTGAACAGAATTCAAAGCGCCTGCAGCTCTTGCCCTCCTGTTAGCTCTTCCCTACTGAGTAGTATGGGAAAAGAAACTCCTGGATAAAGTGGTTTGGGTTGAAAAGGAGTTTAAGCAGTGAAAATTGTTTCTCTTTATTAGGAGGAGAGCCCAAAAGTGCTGCACCAACAGCCTGGGCAGGAGAGGAGAGCCAAGCAACCAGAATCCATTGCTGTGGCTTCTAACCCCTGGCTCAAAGTGGTAAAGGTGAGCATGGGCTCTAGAGACCTTGTTGATCTGGATCTGAGCAAAGACAGGAATTGTATCTTTGAGTCTTGAGTTTGGCTTTTTTCTGCAGAAAAACACAGAGGGACTGAGGATTTTTTTTTGCAAGGGCTTCAGAAAATGTGGCTCAGTTCCAGAGACAGTCTGGTTGTTTTGGTTCAGTGAACATGAATGAAGAATGACTTAATTCTTGCATCTTAACAGGAAGAAGATGGTCTGCAGGGGCCTCAGCAGCAGCTGGGAGAGGAGAAAAAAATCAAGCAGCCAGAAACATTGACTGCTGCCTCTGGCACATGGCTGAGCAAAACTGTAAAGGTGAGTCCTGGCTCCAGCAGAGCCCTCAAAGTGAGTCTGCGGTGTCCAATTGGCTCCCGTGGTTTGGAGCCAGCCTGCAGATTTATTATCCATCCGTGATGGAGCAGGAAACAAAATCCTCAAGCATAGGCTGCTGGGGTTTAACAGGCGTCCATGCAGAGCAATGGGATGTCTTCCCGGGCGCTCAGCTGAGCGCTGAGCACGGGGGAAGCCGAAGGAGAACCAGCCTTGCCTTGGGCGGAGGAGCCAGCCTTGCCCCGGAGAGCCGTCGGGAGCGGCCGCGGGATGGCAGCACGCCGTGGGGCGCCAGCGCAGCCCACAGCAG
>NW_010550533.1:283-1960 GCF_000687285.1 Phaethon lepturus | reverse complement strand
CCTGCAAAGCCTGACCTTGCTTCCAGAGAGCACACAATTTCCTTTTCCTCTTGAGCTCCACAAGGATTTCCCTGTTCAGCCAAGCTGGTCTTCTGCCCTGCCTGCTTGACTTTCGACACACTGGAATTGCCTGCTCCTGTGCTTCTAAAAGGTGGTTCTTAAAGACTGACCAACACTCATGGACTCCTAAGCCCTCAAAAGCAGATTCCCAGGGTACTCTGCTAAGTAGCTCCCCTAGTAGCTTAAAGTCTGCTCTCCTGAAGTCCAGGGTAGCAACTCTGCTGTCCTTTTTTCTCATTATGTCGAAAATTTTCAGCTCAACCATTTAATGATCACTGTTGCCAAGGGTGCTGGTTTTGGCTGGGGTAGAGTTAATTTTCTTCACAGTAGCTAGTATGGGGCTATATTTTGGATTTGTGCTGGAAACAGTGTTGATAATACAGGGATGTTTTAGTTATTGTCAAGCAGTGCTTACACCGAGTCAAGGCCTTTTCTCTGCTTCTCACACCACCCCACCAGCAAGTAGGCTGAGGGTGCACAAGAAGTTGGGAGGGGACACAACTGGGACAGCTGACCCCAACTGACCAAAGAGATATTCCATACCATGTGACATCATGCTCAGTATATAAAGCTGGGATGAAGAAGGAAGGGCGGAATGTTCCGAGTCATGGCATCTGTCTTCCCAAATAACTGTTACATGTGATGGAGCCCTGCTTTCCTGGAGATGGCTGAACACCTGCCTGCCGATGGGAAGTAGTGAATGAATTCCCTGTTTTGCTCTGCTTGTGTGCACGGCTTTTGCTTTACCTATTAAACTGTCTTTATCTCAACCCACAAGTTTTCTCACTTTTACCCTTCTGATTCTCTCCCCCTTCCCACCAGGGAGAAATGAGTGAGCAGTTGCATGATGCTTAGTTGCCAGCTGGGGTTAAACCACAACTATATGAAATTAAGTACTTCCTCCTCAACTATAGCAGAAACAGGCTCAGCAGCAACTGACAAATGCAATGCTTCTATTACTAAAAAACCCTGTAAGCATAGGACAAAAGACCTAAGATTATCAAAGGTATGGAATGACTTCCATAGCAGGAAACCTAAATAAACTAGGAATTTTAAGTGGTACACAAACAATGGCTAGAAATCAGTTCTTCAGTTTCTTCCAAGGCAAGGAAATAAGAGGCAAAAAAATTAAGATAATGGAAGCCAGATTTAAAGCTATTAAATATAGTTTTTCTTCATGCAAGGTTATACACAACTCAGTTCTGCCCATTGCCTAAGTAGGTTTTCAATGTCAAAAGCTTGTGTAAAAGTTCAGTACTCCTGTAAAATTGAAGGATTAAGTCCTACACAACAACATAAATTCTTCAGTTTTTATACAGTACTTAAAATTACTCAAGAGCACTGACAAAAAAATAAAAATATAACTATGCAGTTATATTACTTAAACACCATTTTAATAAATGCTGTGTTTCCTATTTAACCTCCTCTTAGGGTTTTTGGGGTTTTTTTGTATGTGTTTGTTTTTGGGGATTTTTTTTTTGGTTATGGGGTTTTTTTTGTTTGTTTGTTAAAAAAATAGTTGTAAACTATAGTCTAGGCAATAGCAAGGGAATTTCAACATAATACATCCCTCACTTAATTCTATCTTCAGTTTTTGTGTAAAATTTGCTATATTTG
>NW_010550533.1:0-271 GCF_000687285.1 Phaethon lepturus | reverse complement strand
GGGGGTGGTAGCGGGGAGAAAATAAATCTAAGTAGATTAAAAAAAACTACCACTCACTGATACCATACCTCTGATCCTTCTGCATTAAAATGATCCAGTGCTTGTTTCCTCAATTTCCCTTTTATTGATCCATCAAGTCTGTAAAGAGATTGAATAATACAGTTAAAAAGAAGCTCGTACTGTATTCTAATTGGAGCAACTTGAATTCTCAATCACCAAAACAATTGGTGGGGGAAGGGGGTAAGAATCACAGAATCATTAAGGTTGGAAA
>NW_010550532.1:0-3181 GCF_000687285.1 Phaethon lepturus | reverse complement strand
GCCTTCGGCTTGGCCGAGTCCGAGTTCCTCATCGTGCTGCAGTGCGTGGGTGAGTGTGGGGACAGGCGCCGGGCTGTGGACATGGGCGCTGGGCTGCACGGTCAGAAATTGCACCTCCAAACAGGGTGGGCTTGTGAGCTCTGCCATCAGGGGAAGCCTGAGGGTTTCTCCTTGCAGACCGGCTCCGGGAAGCAGCCGCGCTCGCTCATCCTCTCCATTCCCCCAGTCACACTGGTCCCCATTTAAGTGCAGCCAGCCCCAGGGCTTGTCCCCTCTCTGGAGCTTCTCATGTTCCTACACTTACACAAAACCCGCCGGAGGAAACTGCTCCAGCCCCGCGCACGAACGCCGCCTTCCCCCTTGTGCCCAGTGGCAGGGGGGGAACACCTCCGCTTTTTTTTTGCAGGGATGAACCACCTCCGCGAGAACGGCGTTGTCCACAGGGACATCAAACCCGGCAACATCATGCGGCTGATGGGGGAAGATGGGCAGAGCATCTATAAGCTGACGGATTTTGGTGCTGCCCGAGAGCTGGATGATGATGAAAAGTTTGTGTCTGTCTACGGGACGGAGGAATATCTCGTGAGTACAGCGTGTCGCCGGTCTGGCAGCCCCTGGGAGTCCCGGGGGAAGCCGGTCCCCATCCCTCCACCCAACGGCTGGGCAACTTGCAGAGAGCAGCAGTGACCTGGAGAGCCCAATCTCAACGGGGCCACTTTTTTTGAAGAGTCAGGTCTCAGCATTTTTGTTGTAGAGTTACAGGTGACGTTCCGTTTGGCGGATCCAGCAGTAGAAGAGGCCAAAGCGAGCAGTCAGTTTTCAATCCCAGTGCCCAAGGCTTGATGCCCGCTGCAAAACCTGCTGGACATGTTGGCAGTGCTGCTCTCTGCTTTGTCCCTGCAGCACCCGGACATGTACGAGCGAGCGGTCCTGCGCAAGCCGCAGCAGAAGGCGTACGGCGTCACCGTTGACCTCTGGAGCATCGGCGTCACCTTCTACCACGCTGCCACCGGCAGCCTCCCCTTCGTCCCCTTCGGGGGACCTCGCAGGAACAAGGAGATCATGTAGGTACCACGTCCAGCTGCGAGGGCTGGGCGCTGCCGCGTGGGGAGGTGGGACCATGGCCGGTGGCCCCGAGGGCTGCAGGACAACCTGGCTGAGACTTGGTGCGTGCCAGCAGCACCGTGGGACCGTGCGCTGTAGTTTACTGCTCATTTGATCCCATATAACCTAGAAAGCCCTGGGATGTAGCCCGTGGGGACTGTGCATGTGCAGCGTGGCAAAGGATCTGTGCCCCATTTACCACGTTTGCCCTCAAAAATGCCCCTTCTGACTTCATGGCTAAACAGCTGGAAGAGGAGGCAGGGTTAATGTCTCCTTGAAAGTTCTTGACTGTTTTTTAAAGTATTTTCCCTCTGTGCATTTTTTTTCTTTCTGTGAACCGTGTCTTTCCCAGCTCATGCGTGCTCTGCCCTTTCCCTCTTTGCTGAACCCGAGGGATGTAGTGCCCAAACAGAGCTCACTTGCCTCGTTTCAGCTGCAAGCTGTTTCCTTTCAACAGGTATAAAATTACCACCGAGAAGCCCCCCGGAGCCATCGCAGGGGTCCAGAGGCAGGAGAACGGGAGCATCGAGTGGAGCTACGAGCTGCCCGTCACCTGCCAGCTCTCCACGTGAGTGTCCCTTGCCGGGCTCGGCTCCCGCTGCGCGTCTCGTGTCCTGGCACCACGGCCGGAGAGGGCATCCCACCGCAGGCAGCGTGCGGAGCTTTAACGAGGCAGACGAGCTTTTCATCTGCAGATGTCACAGCTCTCAGACCGGGTCTTTGCTTTACAGCCGGGAAAAGGGGGTGCAAGACAGGGCAGCGGCTCCGTCAGTACGGGAGCTCAGCCGCAGGAGGGGGGCTGCACCCCTCCCCGGCCCCGCGGGTCACCGCGTTCATGGCTCAGGGTCATGCCAGTTTGTGCAAAATCTCTCCTGCTGCTGCTGCAGGGGGCTGAAGGACCAGCTCATACCCATTTTGGCTAACATCCTGGAGGCGGATCAGAAGAAATGCTGGGGATTCGACCAGTTTTTTGCAGAAACCAATGACATTTTGCACAGGATCGTGGTCAACGTCTTCTCCCTGCAGCAGGCTTCCTCACATCGCATCTACATCCACTCCTACAACACGTAAGGGTGCCCCATGAAAGGCTGTGTCAAAAGCCAATTTGGGAATTGAGCTCGGGAGCTCAATTGAGCCCCTCGTCTGCAGAGCTGAACCTGAGGGGAGCTCCCTTTGCACCACAGCTAAACCAGGTTAAATCAAACCAAGCTCAAACCAGGCTTTGCTGGGGAGTGCACTGAGGAGGAGCCGTCAGCTCCTGGCATGGCACACAGCGAGCTCCAGGGAGGCTGTCCGAGGGGCTCCGCTGACCTTGTGGGATATTCTGCTATGAGAAGAGGGCAGCAGGCTGTTAAAGCCTGAGCACTCACCCCATTGCTTATTCCCCATCCTTTTGTTTCCTTTTCATTTCAGTACCACCAAGTTTTTAGATGCTGTCTTCAAGCAAACAAATATAGTCCCTCACCATCAAGAATATTTTTTTGAAGGTCATCTGTATGAGTTGGACCCTAATCTACAAGCTCATAATTTCTGCAAAACCACAGAGCACAACCCTCTGACCTTGCTGAGCACTGCTGAGCAACCAGAAGATGTGGTAGGAGTCAGATACAGAGACCGTGAGTACCGCTGGCTTGGAGATGCATCGCGGCGGGCAGGGTGGGTGCCGTAAGAGAGACTTGCTTAAATTATGATCCCGATAGACTCCAACACACAGCAGGAGGTGGAGGGGTTACGGTGCTGGAGCAGGATTTGGAGGTTTCAGGGCAGTTTTCCCCTGCTGCGTGCTGTTGCTCCACGGCTGCCCGCCACACTGGGCTTTGCAGGCGGTTCATGCCTTTCTCTACATTTCCAAAATATCTCGGAGAGCTGCACTAAGCCTCCAGCATCACAGCTGCTCCCGTGCCCGAAATCCTGAGCAGCTGCAGGGTTTGCTTAGGCAAGGGCCTGAGACATCCCTGTGGGTCCGCGGCCACGGCTCGGGGGCTCCAGGCTGGCTCCCCCAAAGCACCGTGACCCCTCTCTGTCTGTCTTTCCAGCGGCACTCGAGTTTCCGAAGTTCGTGCCCAAGGTGGACGTG
>NW_010550531.1:1969-2526 GCF_000687285.1 Phaethon lepturus | reverse complement strand
CCCAGAGCTGCGGGGATGGGAGCCAGGGGACAAGGAACAACCCCAAACCAGCTGCCGAACTCCTCTTCCTCCATCGCGAAGGGTGGGAAGCTAATGGCCAGGACCAGGATTTGCCAGCTTCGCCTCTTTCCCCGCATCCCTCTCTTGTCACTGCTGCTTCCCTGCTCGGGGGGGGTGGGGTGGGTGGGAAGCACCCTCCGAGCCCCCGTCCCGGCTCCACGCCGAGCGCCTGTGACCGCAGCCTGCGCCTCCTCCCGCGCTAAGGGCTGAGAGTCCAGTGCCAGGCTCGGCTGCCTGGAAATGCTGTAAATGGTGTGCTTCCTCCTGGAATTTGGTCCCAGTTGTTTAATAAGCCACTTCAGGGAAGTCATTCCCACTCTTAATGGTAAAATCGCATGGCCTTGTCTTCCCGGCGGAGGAGGCTTCCTGAGAGCAACCCTTAGACTTTGCACAGGGTGTCCTCATGGAAGCAGCGCTCTCCTTTGGCATCCCTGAGGATTATACCCTCGGCGCTCTGCTGCACCACTTCTGGGGCGAGCGCTCCCTGTGGGATTGCA
>NW_010550531.1:1492-1884 GCF_000687285.1 Phaethon lepturus | reverse complement strand
ATTAAGGAAGCTGAAGAGTCCGGTGGGATCTGTACGGGTTGCACGTGGATTTGCTCATCTCCTCGCACGCGTTTCTTGCTCCAAGGTGATGCCTGTGTCCGTGGGTGCCCAGGCTTGCGTCGTGTTGGGTCTTGCTGTCGTGTTAAGCCCCCATCACTGTTGCTGAGCTGCAGGAGCGGGAGCATGGGGAAAGTTTTCCTTGCCCTTTTGGAGCCAGGATCAGCTCCGTGTGGAGCAAGGAGCACGGAGCGGATGCAGGTTTTACAGACAAACCCTCCAGGTTCTCTCTGAAGGGCAGGATGGATGGCGTCTGCCTGGGCTCGGACTTCAGCAAAGGGAGCTGCTTCTTTCTGGCTTCTCCGAGCAAAAAGCCAAGCCCGAGAGGCAGGGGT
>NW_010550531.1:998-1471 GCF_000687285.1 Phaethon lepturus | reverse complement strand
CGCCCACCCACCTTGCCGAGACGCGAGCTGGCTGCCCCGTCCTCCTCGTGCGCTTTGGCTGAACGCAGGGGTTGGAGCTGAGCTGCTTTCTGCCTGCCCAGACCTGACACCCAGAAAGGAGGGGACAGGGGAATTCTTGGGGGGCTTTTCCTGCAAATGGGAGATGAGCGAAATGACCCGATGCCAGGACGGGGCTGCAGCGATGTGCCGGCGTGGAGAGCTGTCGGGCTCCTTTCCTGGCAGATGCTGTGCGAGTACTGGGCTTCCCATCCTCACCCCGCTGCTGTGGGACTGCTCAAATATCCCCAGTCCCGGTCACCTGAGGTTGCGCTGGCTTTTATTCAAAGCTCCGGGACTCATCCCCCGGAGGGTCCGTCCACCCCCTCCCCGTGCTCCCCGGCCAGCTCAGATGTCAGCGCTCGGGTTTCCCCGCTCTGCCGGGGCCGGCTCGGGGCTCCCCGGCAGGCCTCGGG
>NW_010550531.1:0-791 GCF_000687285.1 Phaethon lepturus | reverse complement strand
CTGGGAACCAGCCGGCTCCCTGCCTCCAGCTCCTCTCCAAAGAGCAGGGCAAGTCCCTTTCTGCTCCCTGTGATTTTTGGTGGTTGAGGGTCTGGCCTTGAAATGCCACAAGCTGGGAAGCTACTGGGGACTCTGTTGGGGCAGAGAGGTCGGGGACAGATCCTGTAGACCTACAAAGGTCCCTGGCTGCCGGCACCGGAGAGAGCTCAGCGGGTGCTGCGGGCAGCGCTGCCTGGACTGGGATGAAGCTGGAGCAGTTTCTCAAGGGCTTTGCTCCAAGAGGAGAGGCAGTCAGGCCGGGGGATGTCCTCTGGGAGAGGCAGCTCCTGCACACGCTGCATCTGCAGAGGGGGGAACAGGTCTCATAGAGGCTTGTGGCGAGGGGCTGAAGGCAGAGCCTTCGTCCCTGGCTGACACCAAGCCCTTCCCTGCGCAGATTCTCCCCCGGGCGCTCTCCTGTGCTGTTCTGCTCCTCCTGCTCGTCGCCGTGCTGAGCAGAGGCAAGAGGTGCAGCATCGCCAAAATCCTCCGGCATTGTACGGTGCCGTCATCTCCCACGAGATCCAGAACCTGGTGAGTGGGGGGCTCTGCCTGGGGCCCCGGCTGCCCACGCTGGGGGATGCTGCCGAGCTGGACGCGGCCCCGCTGCGGGATGTGGGTGGGGAGGGATGAGCCTGGGAAGCTTCGTATGGGGTTGGCCGCTTTGCCGGCATTTCGGTGTTTAAACGGGGGATTCCTGCCCCACGTGGGAGGCTCGGATACTTCAGTGTGCCTGACCTTCTCCTTGTGTT
>NW_010550530.1:16895-17422 GCF_000687285.1 Phaethon lepturus | reverse complement strand
CCCCTCGGCTCCTGCCCTTTTCCCTCACTGCCGGGGCTGCGGCCTCATCTCCGCAGAGGCGCCGCTGTGTCCCCGCTCCTCGGGCGCTGAGCTCTCTGAGGGGAGCCCGGAGCCTTGTTGCTCCCCGCGGGAAGGAGCAGGTGCCTGCCCTCTCCCCGTCGCGAGGTGCCTGAGCGGCTCGGCACTGGGTGCGGGGGACCCGCTGCCGGGTGGTGTGATGCTTAGACACGAAGGCTAGGCACAGCTACCGTGCGGGTGGTGTGGCAATGCTGCAGCAGTCACTTGCTGCCTGGCTGAGGGACGGGGACTCCTTAGGCAGCTGGTGGAAAGCCCCACCCCCGGCACTGGGTGCGGGGGACCCGCTGCCGGGTGGTGTGATGCTTAGACACGAAGGCTAGGCACAGCTACCGTGCGGGTGGTGTGGCAATGCTGCAGCAGTCACTTGCTGCCTGGCTGAGGGACGGGGACTCCTTAGGCAGCTGGTGGAAAGCCCCACCCCAGTTCTCCTGGAGGGCAAGGCAGGCAGG
>NW_010550530.1:230-16812 GCF_000687285.1 Phaethon lepturus | reverse complement strand
GGTGGCAGGTGCGTGCCCCGCTGATGGGTAGCCGAGGGGCTTTAGCCTGTGGGCTGGCTGTGGGAGACATTGCTGAGTCTTTCTTTCTGGCTGTTCCTCCTAGAAGCACCTGGCAGTAGGCGTGAGGTGATCTAGCCTGGCTCCCACCGTAGCCTGGCTCCCTGGCATCTGATGATGAGTTTGACCCCCTCCAGGGGATGCCTCCTGGACCTGCCCTGGGAAGACATCTTGGTTCCACATATCCTCTGTCATCTGCCACTGCAGCAGCTCCTGAGCCTGCAGAGGGTCAGCAAGTCATTCCAGTCTCTCATCCAGCTGTACCTGGCTAACATGCGCTGCTTTGACTCAAGCCAGGTATTGGATGGTTCTGAGGCTGGGGGAGACACAGATGTCCTGCTGCTGTGGAGCTAACAAGGGAGCATCTGGCTATGTGGGGAGAAGAAACGCCTGGCAAGGAGGCTGGTTTCTGCTCAGGAGCTGGGGTTAATGACTTGGGTGTCAGACTGGACAGATGGGCTCAGGGAAGAGAGGCGGTGATTCAGGGCCCAGCAATGCCAGTGTCTTTAGCAAGAGGCCTTGGGAGGAGTGAGCCTGGAAGCTCCACCCAGGCCATTATGGGGCACCGGCTGGCAGAAACACAAGACAGCTCCAGAGTGGCATGGCCTGTCGATCCTCATGGAGGTTGTGCAATAGGGTGGGTCTGACCCGAGATAACTCTGTGCCTGGTGTTGAGGGAAAGCTTGTGCAGGCCCTGGGGGAGACTGCCTGGGACTTGGAAAGACAGGATTAGCTGCTGTTCTGTGAGGGCACAGGGTGGTCTAGCAAACAGTCTTTGGAGAGCAGAGGTGTGGAGCTTATCACAAGTGTATAAATGCAGGCATGATGACGGGGGATGGAGAAGCCAGAGCATCTCCTAGTTTGTGGTAGTAGCCTTGGCATGAGGGGAAGAGAGCCTGACAGCAGGGTTTGCCCTGGGCTGAGAGGGTGGCTGTGGTCACTGTTGTCATAGTGGAAGAGTGAAGGGGAGAGAGTTTCTGGTGAGCATCAGGCTGAGCCAGGCTGAACTGAAACCCTGGGGGATACCTCATTCTTCCTGGGTTCCCCACGCAGATTGGACCTGCCATCCCTAGAGCTGCTTTTGTTAACCTGCTGAAGGACAACGAAGTACTGCAGCAGCTGGCGCTCCAGAACTGCTCCGACTGGCTGACAGACAGGGAGCTGCTCCCGGTCATCGGGCAGAATCACCATCTGCACCAGATCCAGCTGAAGGGCTGTGCCCAGCTCAGCCGCCATGCGCTGGTGGCCATCTCGCTGAGCTGTCCCAACCTGCGCCGGCTCTCCCTGGCTCACTGTGAGTGGGTAGACAGCCTGTCCCTGCGCAGCCTGGCTGACCACTGCAAGGCGCTGGAGGCTGTGGACCTGACGGCCTGTCGCCAGCTGAAGGATGAGGCAATCTGCTACCTGGTGCAGAAGTGCAGCAGGCTCAAGTCCCTGTCGCTGGCTGTCAATGCCAATGTGGGTGATGTGGCAGTTGAGGAGATTGCCAAATGCTGCCCTGAGCTGGAGCATCTGGACCTCACGGGGTGTCTGCGAGTCAAGAATGACTCCATCAGGTACTGAGCAATGTGGGGGTCTGGGGTGGGGAGAGGAAGAGAACCAGAGAAAAGTCAGATTTCCTCATGCTGAAAGAAATGAGAGCTCAGTGTGGGGGAGAAGCCACTAGCAGGCCTTTCAAGAGAGGCACTGTGTGCTACTAACCATAAATTCCCCAGCGTGTCATGAAGGGTAGGTTTGGGATCTGACCACGTACCTTGAGTTTCTCTCAGATCACCACAGTGCTGCTCCCAAAGGATGGTGCATGTGTGGCACAGTTGTGAGCACTGGGCTGGTGGGAGTAGAGAAGAGGGTGAGTTGTGTACTCAGGAGTCCTGGCTTGCAACCCATGTGGGCTTTATCTCTTGGCAGGGTCCTGGCTGAGTACTGTCCCAAGCTGCGCTCGCTGAAGGTGAAGCATTGCCACAATGTGGCTGAGTCCAGCCTGAGCATCCTTCGAAGCCGTGGGGTGGAGCTGGATGTGGAGCCTCCGCTGCAGAGGGCTCTCGTTCTCCTGCAGGATGTGGTTGGCTTTGCCCCTTTCATCAACCTACAGATCTAGAACTGCTGCTGCTGGGGAGGGGGGACTGATGCGACATTGGGATCCCAGGAGGATGCCGGAACCGGCTGCTGCGGAGACGTGCAGAGGGAGAGGTTGGTCCCATTGGCAAGGCTGGCCTGAGTGGGGCTTGTTCTTCTCTCTGGGGCTGTTTAGCAGCCATTGGGTGTTCGTGAGTGGGCTTCGCTGGTGCCTCTGGGGAAAGTAACTCCCTCTGCAGTGGTGTGGAGACCGAGTGACTTGCGGGAACACCATGGTGCTGAACAGGCCTTGGCCAGGCCAGATAATAGATAGGATTTATTATTTGTTGTATTTTAAATCTTTAAGTGGCAGCTGTCCAGAGAGCAGGAGAGTGTTTGATGAGGACTGTCCCCTGGGGTGGGTGTGCAGGGTATGTCAGCAGAGCTGTTGGGAGCACACCAGGCCAGCTGGAGCAGAAAGGAAAAAAGGCACCAGCCCTCCTCTTGGGAGAGGGCAGGCCCCTCTGGTCTCCAGGAGGAGGGCAGAGTGAACCCAGCTCCAGCCCGTGGCCACTGTCCAGCCTGGCGCCAAAGGGCTGGCATGGCCCTGGCACAGGCAGCGTGTCTGTCCAGGCCTAGGGCACTGGTTTAGGCTGGTGCAAGGCAGGGGAAACATGCTCCTAACTGCATTCACTGACAGAACAAAACCTAGCTGTGCTGTCACTGAAAGGCAGTTGATCATTGCCATTTATTTCTTCCAGCTTCTGACTTAACATTGCAGTAGTGCCCAGGCCTGCTACTATATCCTGCTCTGTGTTGTGTGGCTGGAGTTTTGGCACTCAACAGCAGTGAGAAATGGCAGGAGTTCTGGCCATGCTGTCAGCTGGAGTTTTTATGGAGTGCTGCAGGTTGTGCTGGCAGGGAGACCCTAACTCTGGTCTGGAGTTCAGCCTCAGCCCTTGTATCCACTAAGTGGTTAACCAAACAGCAGCCACAGCCACAGTAGTGAACATGACAGAGAGACTAACTGGGGGAAGAGAGGATGACCCTGCTCCTATCTTTGGCCCCAGGAGGGATTGGAGGCAATGTCTTTAAAGCATGTGCATGCTCCGGCTGAATTACACACCAACTTATGTCATCTTTATTAACACTGGCACACTATTTAAAGCAATAGAGCACACGGGCTTGTAAAAAGCTTGCTGTAAAAGCACAAGCCACATCTTAGATCTAAAAATGTCCCATGCAAGGAATAGCAGAGAATACCCAAGCCCTGGAGCGCCACTGTGGTATGCCCCTGGGGGCAGAGGAACAGCTACATAAGGAGAGAAAGTTCTTCCTTGTCAACTGGGTTAGTTGAGGAAGCTGAAAGCAGTGTGCTGGCTCCCATGTTAGTTCCAGTTAGTGGCAGGTGGAGGAGTCCCCTCAACCCTAGTGCCACATGTCCATCCTGCCATGCCTGGCCAGTGAGGGGGGACGCTGAAGAGCGGGAGGAGCTGGCTGTCAGTGGAACTTGTACTTCCTGGCTGGTTTGAGGCTGATGTAGGTTCTCTTCATCTCCTCGCTCTCAGGCTTCTTGATGTCTTTGTACCTCTCTCCCTTTGTACTCACTACCTAGTTGTCGATATAGCGGATCAACTTCTTGGGAGCCTGGAGAGGGAAGACATTAACACCAAGTGGACAGACAGCCACACTGCTAGGAACAGGGAGGGGACAAGCAGAAGCAGAGCTCTGCTCTGGGGGACAGGTGCAGGAAAACTGATGTGGGCTGCTTTACCCATCCTTTGTGTTGGGAATCTTGGCCAAAACTGGGAAGCAAGCTGTCTGATGGGGTGGAGCAGGAGCCCCACTAGTCAGGAACTGACGGTCCCTGCAGCACCTTAGTTAAGCTAATCTTCCCTCTGCGCTGACTAGCGGGCTCTGTGAACGGTCCTGCCTTTGGCCTGCCCCTCTGCATTTTGGACATGCAGCCTGATTTTTAAACCTTGTAGCCAAAGGACATTGAAACTGGTGGTGAGCTGGGACTGCTCTTCGTACCTCTTTGGGTGGAGCTGGCCGATGTGTTTTCTGATCGTCTGCACTATCCACCATCATGTATCTGGAACACAAGAAGCATTTAGTGAACACTGTAACATGCATTGTGTGGGGCTATTCACAGCCTATGTCCTTTCTCCCCTGGCTGGTTTGTGGCTGCGCAATGTGTCCCACTTGCCTAGATTGCAGCTAGGAGCACTTAATGTTCCCCCCTGGATGAGGGGGGGACGACACAAGAAGTGTGTCATTCTTCTGGTAAGAATCCAGCAGGATTCTCTTGGAATAGCATCCTTGGCCTTATGTAAAGGGTACTGAAAACTCAAACTGTTGAGAAGGATGATAGCCCCTGCATAACTGAGAGAGGTGCTGAGGTCTGGTGTGCTCTGCCATTGGGGCAGCTTTGCTCCTTCTGAGCCCGAGTGATGCCAGCCAAAGGAGACAGAGGTGAGATTACAGGACCAAGCTGGCTGCTTCTGCCCTGAAGAGATGGTATTCCTTTCATACTCCACCTACTACTTGACTACAGAACAGGTGTGTGCTGGAAGCAACTTCATAAAAGCACCACCTCATTCCCTGTGTGACTGAAACATCAGGGCCCAAGCATTTGCTTGCTGTACTGCTGCATTACTACTCTTGAGACTTTGGTGCTGGTTTAGTAGGCAGACAGCACAGCTGACCATGACTTCTCCCTCAGTAGTTAGTTTAGTTGCTCCTGTGTATCTTCAGCTATGGTGATCTGCTCTCTGTACCTGTGCTTGAGTGATGTTTAAAGTACAGGATGTTGCCAAAATGTCATTAAAGTGAAGTTCCCAGAAACATAACTAGCAGCTGGTGCTTTTTTGTTCCCTTGCATGTTACTCTGAAACAAGCCTGCACAGGAGGTGGACAAGGACAGGGATTGCTAATTCTGCCTGGATGCCATTCTGCCTTGCTTTATCTTCCCTAGCCCATTGACTGTTTATTCTGTCACTGGGGAGGATGTAAAGTGGTGGAAAAGACATGGCTGGATAGACACGTGGATGCCTGCAGGAGGATACTCATGAAAGCTGAGATATTAAAGTGGATTGATGAAACCACAGAGTGGGTTCTCCTATTGAGAATTAAATGCTTTTGGAAATGAATAAAGGTAAACCAATCTAAAGCCATTTTCATTTCCAAGAAGTCCATAGGGGGACTTCAGAGAGGTTTCTTTAAATTCATTTAATTCACACCTTCAGCAACTGAGATTTAATCTTCCCCGTGCTGCTGTACAGGCAGTCTCTTAAAGATATCTTTAGTCTTGGTTGGACTGTCTCCAAGGATAGAGCTATGAATGAGTTCCTGTAGTTCTACAAGTCACCATGTGCTACCTGAGCTGCAGCACAATGTTTGTGCCTTGAACCTTTAACCGGGACTTCAGCTGACAATACTGTGATTTACATGACACCTGTAAGAGACTGAAATCTCACACATTGCCAGTGCTGTGACCTAGCTGATACTGGTAACCTGTTTCTGTGCCAGAGCTCTAAAAGAAACCCAGACCTGGTTTGTTGTTTTTTTCCCCACCTGATGTTTATATTTCTGCTTAGATGTGTTCAGCTATACCCAAATCAGCTTCACAGAAAGCTAAGCATGGTAACACCCCAAGTTCATTGTCATTCTGACCTTCCCCAAGGTGCCACCTCCTTTACTGGGAGCAGCGTAACGGGTTCTTTGTTGCTGCGTACTTACTTCTGTAGGATAACCTGTTTTAGTTCCTGGTGGTTGGGCACTCTGCGGGGCCGTGCCAGTTCCTGGGAGGAGACAAGGTGGATGTGTGAGTAGCATAACACGTGGGACGTACAGCTTCCCCTCTGCTAGCCTGGTAAGCCCAGCTGCTGGTCCAGCACTCCAGCCCCTGTGCGAAGCGGGGTGCCAGCCACAGCTCTGCGAGGGTGCTGGCTGGGCTGTGTGCCGAGCCTGTACTCCGAGCGCCACGGGAGAGGGGGGGGGTGTTGCTCAGGGTGATCCCCTGGCTCATTGCGTGCAAACTTCCTACAGTCAAAGCTTCTGCTTGCAGCAGGCACCTGGGACACCTGTGTGTCCCTGAGCTCTGCCCTGCTCTTTGGCCCGCTGCCACACGGCTCAGGGTACTGTACCTTCACACTCGCACCTGCTGGGCCAATTTCCACCTTCTCCTCCACAATTAACTGCACTGCCTCCTCCAAGTTCCCCAAGGCCATGGCGAGTGCCTTCTCTGCCTGGCTCATGGTACAGGCTGGGAACATCTCCAGTAGTAGCTCCACTCCATCCTTCAAGTCATCGCCCTCCTAGTTGGAGCAAGAGAGACAGAGGTAAGCTGGGGATGTAGTAAGGAGGGGGCTACTGGAAAGGCCTTCCATGGTTAAGTCAGGGAATTCAGCTTGCCCTTAGCTGAAGGGTCATTCTCCTTGCAAGCATGACAAAATCTCATTCCTGAAGCTAACAGGGGATTGTATCTTTGCAAGGACGAAGCACCACTCTTCCTTAATCTCCTCCCCCTGTAATTCAACTTTCTTTAATGTAGGGCTGCTGCGAACCGGCTCATCTGTGTGGCCATGCTATTGTGTTTCCCAAGGAGTGAGCTTTGCGGACACTGTGGTGCTAATGCTTGAACTCCCCCTCACCTTGTGAAGTCACATGTGCTTTGATCAGAAAGGGAAGGAACTGCTAAACAGTGACCTGTGGCTACATCAGAAGGAAGCGCAAAAGCAGCATTTGCTAGGAGGCCGTGGACACAGAATGACTGAGCTGCAGAGCAGGAAGAGATCAGTGCTGGAGAAACAGCAAGCACAGCGGGGGGCGGATCTGGCAGGTGCTGCAATGCCTGTAGCATGGGTCACGGTGAATGGTGCTGCAGGATCAGGACCGCTGGGCCAATGACTCAGTGCTGTATGGCTCAGTAAGTGCACAGCACAGAAGGTCACTGAGGGTGGGACTGGCGTCTTTGGGACTGACACCCAGACATGACTGCTTCCTGTGCAGATACCGCATGATAGCTGTGGAGAGAAATGGTGATCCAGCTCAAACAGGGGAGTGAGGCTAGGGGAACAGGATGAAGCAAGGTGGAGCATGGCTAGAGCTGCACGGGCATCCCTACAGTGCTGCTGTGGGACCTCCGAGCACACTGGGACAGGCTCTCTCAAATACAGCTCTGGCTCATCCTTTCCAGTGGCTGGAAAGGATGAGCCAGAGCAATGGCTCATACTCTTCTGTCAGCACATAATTTTCTTTTTCCATTTACTGACAGAGTCTTGCTCAGGCCATACAATGGAGAAGATCACAGACATCAGTGATGCTGTGTCACAGCCTGTGCTGTGGTTCCAGATATTGCCCTCAGGTGGTGCTGGTAGCTTAGTGCTCGGTGACTGTTCCCAGTGCTCCTGCTCCTCTGTGGGGTGCTCATACCTGGGCGCCAGCTCCGTCTGTTGGAGTGCATAGCCTTTCCCCGTTGCAGGTTCCGGCTCCAGGCTCCTGGCCCTTGGTCAGGTCTTCAGAGGTTGCTTCACTCCCACTTTCCACAGCCTTTTGGCCAGGTTTTTCTTAAAGACATAGCAATATCTCCTGAGGAACGGCCCCACTTAAGGCTAGGGCTCTGTGCTTTCTGTTGGCATTAGACTGCTAGTATACCGTGTGCCAAAGCAAATCCCTTGTGACAAGACTGGGAAGCACTACTGTTCCTCCTGCCCTTGGTGGGGACAGCTGCAGCTCTGCTCACACTGACCAGCAGGAAGGTAGTGCTAGTGCATGCTGGAGTGCCTAAGCGCTGCATTTCCAGGCCTTACCGGGCATGGGCTGCTTGCGAATTCAGTTCTACCTGTCAATTCTCAGTGCTTTGGCTGTAGATAGTTACGGTATTTTTGTTACATTTCTAAGAATTCCCTGGTGTTTGCTCTGACTTTAAACTAAGGTGTGGGTTTGATTTTTAAATTCAGGAATACACTCTGGTAGTCCCCAGGCTGTATGTGAGCCAGCATATCCTGTGATCAGGTTACTCTGATGCATCTCTATTTACAGGCTCTTTTTGTGTCACTGTAAGAAAAATAATTTCACCTCTGTTCTGTCCTCTCTAAAACTGGGATGGTATTGTCCTCCCACACTCTGGTCCTATCAGGATCCTCAAAGGGTTGGATGCAGGGGACCAGAGCAGAACAGTAGGTTTTGTCGAGTGCAAGAAAGCAGCAAGTAGGATAAGACAGGACGGTCTGTTCTGTGCTGTGTAGCCTTCTGGCTCTTGTTAAGGCAGCAGTGACATTCCTAGATAAGCAAACCCCAGACTGGTGTGTCCTGAAAGGTTTAATATCCATGCATTTCACCTGTCTGTTCTTTAGTGGAAAGTACCTTTTGGGCTGATTAATACAGCAGTCCAGCTGATCTGGGAATGCTGAGGTTAGAAAGGGGCACTGGGATAGTGTAGTCTCCTGCAGTCCTGCATAGTGCAAGCTACAGCACATCATTGCTGATTTTGCATTCGTGCCAGGGTTCATGGGTGAATGGGAAGTGAGTTTTGAGGATGCTCGAAGTCTAAAAGTGATACACATCATCAGCTGGATACTCTATTTGATGATGATGCACCTGACATGGGCTGCCCAGTGGTAGTGTCGCTTAGGCAGATGGCTATCAGAGGCAGGCAGAAACCCTCACTTTCAGAATTAACCTGCAGTACAATTTCAACAAGCAGCCCTATCTACTGTTTTTTCTTTATTACTCTGGATTTGATCTCAACAGTTATCTGGAGATCTGGTCCAGTGTTTTTCATCCCAGTGTGTCTTGGACAATAGTCCATATGACTCAAACCTCCCATGTATTAATATCAAAAACCCAACTGAACATTACACCTCCCCGCCCCCCCCCAAACCAGCAACCAATTCAGGCTACCCTATGAGATCCTAAATGTAGCAAACAAGATTGTGTTTTATCCTGTGACATTCCTCAACTCTAAACACTAATACTGAAAACATGGGACAGAATATACTTTCTTGTGCTGAAATTGTCTGTGTAACTCACCTTTGGTGCGAGCTTCACCAAGCCTTTCTGAGAGAGAGAACATCATTTCACAAACATCCCCACTGCAAGAGACAGAAGCTGTATAATCAGTGTGAGGAATAAAAGCAGTAGCTATCCTACTTGGCTACCTCTTTATAGAAAGGCAAGCCCAATAAAATAAACTGGTATTTCAGATGGCCTAGGACCTACTCGCAAACTATATTGGGATTAGCATTTCTGTATTCAGGCAAAGCATGACTTAATCATAATGGTTTTGTACTAATACCTCTTCAGGTGGGTATAACAAAAGAATTTATGCTACCTGGGGACTTGGGTCCAAGCCCCCAGCGCATGGCACGCACAAATAAAGCAGTAACATTCACATACCTGTGGATTTCTGCAAAACCAGGAATATATGCCTCCATCATTTCTACAAAGGTGTCCATGTCAAAGGTCTCCTCAGAGGATTCTGGTGACCCCAGCTCTTCCAGGACACCCGTGATGTAAGAGAAGAAAACATCATCCATCCCACTGGAGACAGAAAGAACACAGGACATGGCAGAAGGGTCAACAGGCCCATTTTTTTCTGGCTCTCCATCGCCATTCCCCCTAACCATGTGTCTTTCTAATAGAGCAGCAGAAGGACCTATGTGGACTGTATCTTATGGGCAGATCCCACCAGTAAAGCCAGGTAGCAGGTGATCAGTAGTTGAGTGGGAATAATTTACAGAAAAAATCCTGCATGCTGCCCTCCTTCCTGGGCAGTACTGAATGAAAGCCCCAGCGTGTGCCCTGAGGCTGTGCTCCTGTAGCTGCTTCAGCTGAGTTAGCCAAAATATTCCAAGTGCTCAAACCCTGACTTTTCTATGCAGACTGGTGTTACAGGTCAGGTCATCATATTCCGTCAAGTTGCAATTTCCATGGGGTGCACTGTGTCTCTGCTTGCTGCTCTCCACACTTGTGTGACTGCTGCCACTGGCTGCAAAACCAGCTGCTGTGTTCCAGCCTCAAGGTGGCCGTATCTCTGCATGCAGGCAGAGTTCAAAATAGGGAGAGCCCTGACATAGTGCTATGCTGCTCAAAAAGCCCTTTGGGAACACTGTGGAATGAAGGGAATCCCATATTCTAATGTGTATTACTGGACAGGAAATTAATCATCTTGGTTGTCAAAGAAATGACATTGCTAGATTGCAATGCTAAACGATAGTTGTTCAAGCACTCACATCAGAGCCTGTACAAATTACCTGCATCCTGAATCTGACTTAAGTAAAAGCAACACAAAGCACAGGAAAGCTACAAAGCTCGACCTGGAATTCAGTATAATGTGCAGAGGGACAATTACCACAGAGCTCAAGCTAAAACAATTGTATTAGATGTTCCTTTCTCAACATACCTGAGATCTGCAGCAGGGATGTGGGACTGGATGAAGCACGTCAGCGTGTCTCGAATGATTCTTTCAAGCTCCATGTCTCTCTAAACCTTTTTCTCTAAAAAAGAGGAAAAAGAAAACTCCATGTAATTTGCAAAGGCAAGAAGTAGCTCAAGACGACCAAAAGGTAAGCACGGTATAGGCAAGAGTGCTTCTCCCATCAGAACAACTCACAAACTCCTCCACTGTGTCTTGTCATCCCTGGGTAACAGCAGGCAAAGACATCCACAAAAAGCAGCAGTATGAAGATCCAACTGGAAATACCAGCCCAAAGCTGCTCCTGTTGATGCTGGCAGTATGCAGCTTACTGGACATTTAAAATGTCCCCTCCAGGAAGCAAAGCTGGAAATGCAGATGTATCCAGCTGCAGGACCTCAGGGATGCCTCCTGAGCTGGAACATTGTGCTGCCTGGCGAGGAAGCAGCGAGTAGTGGGTTTGCATGCTCAGTGCAGAAAGGGGTGGACCTTCCAGCTCAGGACTCAGGAACGAGTGGGAGGAAGGGTAATGTATCCTAAAGAAAGGACAACCTAGAGCATATTTTACAGGGAAATACCAAGCAGGGCACAGACATCTAGTCTGCCAGCCAAAATATCAAAGGTCTCCAGATCAGGCACGGACTGCCAGTGGAATCCTGCCCAAACAGGAGCCCGTTGTTGTGCTCGGTAAATGAGCCATTCTGCAGTTGATGGGGCTGCAACAAGGGGTGCTTGATAACTCAGAACTCAGGGGAGTTCTAAGAATCACAGAGCTCCTACAGAAGCAATGGCAGCAACGCCCACAGCCCTCCTTCAGCTACCAGTACTGGGCCTGGACTGAATTGGGAGGAGAAAAGCTGTTCCTTAAGCATTCCTTCCCCTGGGGTCCACAAAGCTGCTGGATGGACAAACTCCTGGTATAAGCACCGAGCTCTTCCAAGGAAGGAAACTAGCCCTGTGTGTAGAGAAACTGATGTGGTCTTCGGCCAGAGCGCTTCCAAAGGTCATCATGCTCCCACCAGTCCAGCTCCCTCATTCCAACCGCACCAGGACCTGACAGAACTTACGGAGCAGTCCTGTGAGTTGCTGAAAGGCGATTCCCATGTTCCCATGGGAATCAAAAAGGTTTGGCTTTTCCCGAGATGAGACTTCCAGACCTAGCAGGATATAAACAAAACCCCACGGCACTCAGCACTGCCCTTGCAAGGACCTAGAGAGACCAATGCCCAGCAGCCTGTTGGCAGGTCCATCTGCAGTCTCGGGGCCCATTCAAGCTCTGTGCTGCACTTGGCCACCAC
This sequence comes from Phaethon lepturus, assembly GCF_000687285.1. NCBI lineage: Eukaryota > Metazoa > Chordata > Aves > Phaethontiformes > Phaethontidae > Phaethon > Phaethon lepturus. Next base: position 4,983 of record NW_010550530.1, on the reverse strand, counting down.
TGCAGGTGCCAAGAGCAGGCATGCACTCCTCTGTTTGCAGCTGGCCAGGGGAGCACACCCAAGCCAGCCAGACCTGCCTCTGGCTATGGCCACATTGAGGCTCTCGATATTGAGGGAGAAAGCTGTGACACTGAGGCTTATGCAGAAGTGCTCTGCTGGGTATATGGCATGCCACATTGCATCTCCCTGCAGTGATTCTGTCAAATATTCCCAGTCTGTGGAATATTTGTCTCTTCTACTCTTCAGGGCTTTGAACAGATGCAGGTTTTGCTACCTGAAGGACCATCCCTTACTGAATTGCTGTGTCGGTGCCATTCCCTTGGGGCAGTAGGGAGACAAATACGGAAAGAACCTCACAGCAGTGGGACACAAACAGTGAGATGTACTCATATAGAAGAACTGTCCCAATTTTCACAGTGTTCAAAGCTAAAACACAACCGCCATCTAATCACCTAAACTTTCCTGCAGCCACTATTAGTATCAACCCTCCCACTGATCTAGATCCAGTAGTTAAAAAAGGAAACAAACCCTTCTTTACATGTGCCTCTAACCCAAGGAAATGAACAATGAGTTAAAAACGCCGTACCACTATATGACCAACATACATGTATTCAAACACAGCATGTGCAAAAACAGCCAGAGGAAGGCATCATCAGAAAGGATTGTTTGCTGTTTCTGTCTTAAGCTAAAAAAACTCTTTGCCTCCTGTAATTTCAATTAGAAAATTCCCATTTCACAGCATTAGAGGAAAACAACAGCCCAGACTTTTTCAGGTAGGGGCTCTTCACACAAACACACAAAGTGAGCTCCTGAGCTGCTTTTATTTTTCAGCCTCACGAGGATCCTTTGTTTGCATTTTTCTCACTTTGGCAAATGTCATGGCCTGCAAGTATGGAAGCTGGCTGTAAAAACAACCATGTGTAAAAACACCTTCCCACTGCCCATTTGTTGTTTCTATGTGTTTTGTGTGTTCTCTAGTGGTGAGACAGAACCAAGTTTACCTTTGTCATCTTTGCAACATACCCAGAAAAAAGGTGAGCTTTGTTCTATCCTTCTCAGACATCAAAAAGCCAATGATAAGATTTTGAATCTCACTGTTGGCAAGAATACTGTCCTAAGCAGCATGTTTTTCCCCCATTTTAAGCTGAATCTGCAAATGCTGGCAGCCACCAAGCCCCCTGAACTTGCAAGTACAAGAAAAGTAATTTTCTTTTTTACAGAAATCAGGGATGGGAAATCAACATAGAGCAGTCAAAAAGTTCTTACTACAGTCACTACTACCAAGAAGAATGCTTATTTCTTTCTTATTCAGAGTCTTCATGACATCCTGGGAACTGGAAGTCTAAAAGATTTTGTCCATTTCCATGAAACAGGCCAATATTCTATAAGATATAACTATATAGTAACCAATACCATTTCCTGACAACCCAATTACCTGAACAACAGAGCACAATTCACCATGTCAAAACCACTTTTGTGAGGTCCATAAATTAGCTGCTGGTAATTTATTCTGATCAATAGAACAGGCAGAGTCACTCATCTCCTTAATCAAAGGCACTTGCAGGCAAGTGTCAGACTGGGACATGAGAAACACAGGAGAAAATAATTCAGCAACATGAGTATTGCAGCTACAGCCAGGCACTAACTAGTGTTGAATCCACTCCCTGACCTCTGACTACCACAAGAAATGCTGGTATGAAGTGTTTGAAAATATTCAGGTATTTTCCAGTGGAGTTACAATGCTGGATCTGAACAAAAGCTATTTCCTTGTGTCTGAGAGTAAGAAGGCAGCAGGTTTTAACCATTGGGTATAAATGCTCTCTGGCATCTCAGACAAATCCATCCACCAGCACACTCAGATTTAAGGTTTATATACGGAGAAGGCAAGCTGCCACCTTTAGCCTGCCTTTGAAGAAATGAAACCCTTTGAACGACAAAAGCACAACCCTACACTGAAGGACAGAAAGCAGCTAGATGATCAGGTATTTTCTGAAAGGTCAACCATCACCCCTTCACCTGAAGAACCCACCTCTGCTCCTATAAAATCAGAGACAGTGAGAGAGACAAATGCACTTGCATTTGATCACTTATTGCCACAGGGGAGAGATTTTATTCCTCGGTAAAGAGACTGTCCTTACAAAACCTAACATCTTGGGGATCTGTAGTGCACAATGGTCTTGGCCAAATGAGACGTGTGGAAGACAAGTCATGAAGGTCCTCCAGCCTTTCAGGTTCAGTGGGTATTTTCTTGAAATAGAAGGATCTGATTAAAAAACCTTTGTACAAACATTTTAAAATAGATTCTTCAAGGAACAAACTGATGTTGCTGCATGTTCCTCCCCACATTTAGAATTACTAACTCAGGACACCAAACCACCTCATGTATTATACCTTCAAATGCCACATTTTTCCAGTGGTGACCTGCAATAGTTAAGGGGGACATTTACTAGAAGGGTTTATCCTATGCACACAGTTTTGTGGTGGAGTGATTTATAACGCACAGAACCATCTAAAACCCAAAGGCAGGAGAAATCACTCTCCTGAGAGCTCAGTTTTACTGAAAAGGTGTTACCACCATTTTAAACTTGCAGCCATAATTGCATTGTGGATTTTAAGATCACTTCAGTAGTTTTCAGCTGATTTAAACATATCTATGAAAGTCCTTCTGCATTTCTTGTCATTATAATGTGGGGTCTGCTTAACATGTTGCACAGAATCTATTTTTTTAAACATATGGTCAAGAAATTATATTCCTATTGCTCTGCCCTCAGAGCCTCAGAATTTTGCAATGTCAGAACGAGAGCTTCAACCCTTGGAAATCCTTGTCACTTTTAATACAGTCTTTAAACACCAGGTTTTATTATTAAAGAGTGAGCAGTGGAGCACTGTATGTCATCTCATTAAGACAGGCTTGGTTTCAAATATTACGACTGTTTACTTGATCCACATAATGTCACATGGCATATGTATTTCCTCACCTCAGGCAGAGGAAAGTGGTATCAGTTCTCAAAATGTGAAAGTGAAAATTATTCACTTTCTATGCTAGATACTTTGGCCAGCAGCTCAACAGAGTTTGCCACCCTACTGTCTGTCTTGAGAACCTGATAATTGCCATCACCTTGCATTTTCCTTCCTAACATGTTAATGTCAAATTTGGTGGGTTTTTTTTTGTAAAACAGCTGTGGAAATAACAGTCTCTAAAGTACAATTACCCTGGTAATATAATGGTAATATCCTGGTACCATCCTGTGATGTCTGAAATATCTACTTATGCTATATTCAAGAAAAGTTGGCTTCTTTTTGTACAATTCATATGAATATGCCTTCATTAAAAAAAAAAAAGGGTGAAAATCTGTAGTGTTTGCATACCGCGAGCTCATTTCCGAAGGTTCTTTCAACTCAAATTTCAGTAATTATTCTCAAATGGTCAATGTGATGGGATGGGAATGATTGATTGTGCCTTGGACTTTATATTAACAAGACAGACTTGAGGAGAGCAATTTAGGAAAATGTTTCTGAGCTAAGAGGAACTGCCACTTGGATGTATATCAACTTTTATGAGATCATAAATTTGCCTATCAATGAGCTGAGGTTTCTGCAAGTGGAAGGAGATGGGTGTTGTACACTCAGACGTTTCTCAGGTTAGAGAAAGTTTAGGTAAATCTGATTCAGCTGAGGGATTGACTAAAACGGCTTAAGAAGGTTCCTTTAGCTCAAGTTTCAGTAATTATTCTTAAGTGAGTAAGTAATGGGACAGGGATGGTTCACTGTGCTCTCTCTGAAAACCTGTTATGAGAAAGCACAGAGCACTTCTCATGCAGCTCGGGCTTGTGCTTGGGGAAGTGCGGATCCCTGGGATATAAGGAGCTCTCAGTGTAGCCTGTGACACGCTGCCTCAGAATAAATCTCTCAAAAGCCAGATCCGCAGGACAGAGAGCAAGCTGTGGCTATGTTCCACTGAATTACTATACCTCCTGAAATGTTAAAATGGCTTAAAAGAAAACTTTCCTGACCGAGTAACACCTTACAGATGTCATTTCAGTGCTCCCATTTTTTGTTTTGCTTGCTAGATAAGTCCCTGAAAGGACTTTCACGGTGTGGTTGCTACAGGAAAGCAGGTGAGGTCACTGTGCACATTAACACAATTAACTCTTAATGCTTTAACATTAAAATAAGGCTTTTGTTAGTAACTTAGTCCCACTAAATTACAATAATAGAAAATAGTAATGCCAGTGTCCAGACCCCCGAGCTCTATGCCGGATGGCTGCGCTTGGGGGGTGCTCTGCTGTCACGGGGCCCTTACCTGAGCAGAAGGATTGCCTGCGCAAGGATCTCGGCTCACGGACGGTGTTTACCAAGCCACCTCAGTGCCTGCAGAAGAGTCGACGGTCCATCCTATGGCTGCTGGGCCCAAGCCACGAATGAGGGAGTCCTTCACGGGAAAGGAAAGCTGAATTAGCTGGAGCGGGAACACAACAGAATCATTCTCTGTACACTGGTGTCTTTATGCTTTATGTCACTTGTGACTGATTCCCCTAATGTCAAGGGTACAGCTTTACCCTTCGGAATAAAATGTACTACATGAAAGGCTGACTTGGATGCAAGAACAGTGTACTCGTCAGCCTTCAAATTCGCTGCCATGTTGGGACGCTTTTCAACATTTACAGTTTCGGTAGGAAGGCCCGCAGCGGTCTCCGAACATCGGCAGCAGCGCTGGCGGCCTCAGCGCCCCTGTGGAGCGGAACTTGTTTCT
>NW_010550530.1:0-209 GCF_000687285.1 Phaethon lepturus | reverse complement strand
CCCCCCCCCCCCCCCCTGCGTGCCCGTGGCCCCCCGCCACGGCCGGAGCCCTGCAAAGCCCCACGCTGGGCAAGCGGCCGGTGCTCATCCCGAGCTGTAACGTTGTACCTACTGGCTGAGCGACTCTGCGGCGTCATTTATGTTCGCTGTTGCCCCTCACTGGCGGGCAAGAGTTGCCTCAGGGGAGCTTGAGCCAATTTGGCCAGAGA
>NW_010550529.1:476-694 GCF_000687285.1 Phaethon lepturus | reverse complement strand
CGTCCCCGCTCCCCCCCTCGCCCCCCCAGGACGGATTTGCAGCCTCCCCAGGGAATCCTGGCGCCATTCCCTTGCATGTGCTCGCCGGCTTCAGATGTGGGGCTGGATCCAGATGTGGGGGGCAGATCCAGATGTGGAGCTGGATCCAGCTACAGGACCCAACTGGATCTCTGGGGGTTGGGACATGGGAGCAGAGACGGGGGGGACACACGACACAC
>NW_010550529.1:0-240 GCF_000687285.1 Phaethon lepturus | reverse complement strand
GAAACCCACCCTAAGGAAGGCTCTGATGGCAGGCAGATGCCCGGCACACGCCTCTCGTTGCGACTCCGGTGCCTTCTCCCCAACCTGGCACCGGCACGCAGTGCTTAGGCTGGGAGCCCGTGCCACGTCCCTGTCCCCTGGGACGCCGGGTGGGGGGGTAGGATGCTCAGAGTTCCCCCCACCAAGCCCCCGCACTGACCCAGCTGATGAGGACGATGCGGTGAGCGCTGGTGCCGGGGT
>NW_010550528.1:0-1896 GCF_000687285.1 Phaethon lepturus | reverse complement strand
GGGCCAGGGGAGGCTCCAGCTGGCACGGGCCAGGCTGACTTCAGCGCAGCGCCTGCATCTTGCAGGATCTGCGCAGCCGGGAAAAGCGGCAGGATCCTGTTCCTCCAGGCAAAAATGGCCTTGCTGCTTCTCTGCCTCTTTTTCATGTCGCGTTTTATGCTTGCAAGACATTCCAGGGGTCGGAGACACGGCATTTCCCTTCATACGGTCTCTGTCTTAAGGCAAAATTTAACCTCTGGGAAAGATTGTTGATTTGAGAAGTTTTGCCCAGGTCAATACAAATGACAACCAGTATTGAAAACGAAGTTTATGGGTTGCATTGAATTAATGCAATATCCACATTGAGATGTGTTTTCTTTCTTTTAAATATTTAATAAAGTTCAAATCTCCTCTGAGAGAAATAATTAATTGAGCAAAATGTTAATTAAGGAAAATTACTTTTTCACAGCACACTTCTAATGGAATAATGCTGAGTGAAATGACTGAAGTTTAACTTGATTAAAACTGGTGTCGGTGTTTGCACAGTCTCACAGCATGTGCTCTCCCTGTGCCCGGCAGAATTCGAACTTTGCTTAGTGATGATGCCATTATGAACGGCCCGCAACCACTTCTTTCAGACCTTCTGCACGGTGACAAATGGGAGATATTTACATATTTACAACCTTACATTTGTTTCATGGTTATTTAAATTTGAAACTATTTCCTTGCCCTCATTCGCATCATCACACTTACTGTTAGGCGCAATGTATCAGATATGGGATATGTTTCTATATGTGATTTATTGAGATTCCTGTAGCTTAGCATCCGGTGGAAAAATGTACATGCAGACACAAACATATGTGTATTTTATATATACGTTTTTTTATATATATATATCTCTCACAAATTGCTGTTACGATTCAAGTAAGTTAGGAAAACTTCAGACAGAGCAAGCCTGACACACCCCAGAGCTGAGGTCCTGCAAACTCAGTACAATGCATGTGGCAATGGCAGTAGTGTACTACTGGGTTACCGGTCTGCAATAGAAATGCAGCCCGGATGTGAAAACCGGTGACCCATCAAGGTGTGTGAACTGGGAACTGCTCACTATTTGTGTGGTCAGGAAGATGGGGCTTCAGCTGTCGGTTGTGCACCTGAGAGCACGAAACGCGCCTCCCCCTCTGGCGTGGTTTAACCCCAGCCAGCGACGAAGCACCATGCAGCCTCTCACTCGCCACCCCCTCACCCCGTGTGGGATGGGGAGGAGAATCGGAAAAAAAAGGCAAAACCTGTGCATTGAGATAAAGACAGTTTAACAGGACAGCAAGGGAAGAGATACTACTACTACTACTACTGCTACTGCTACTGCTACTGCTACTACTACTACTACTACTATACAAAATAAGTGATGCACAATACAATTGCCCACCAACCGCTGACTGATGCCCAGCCAGTTCCCAAGCCACGATCACCACTGCTCTGCCAACCCCCTCAGTTTATATACCGAGCACGACGTTATCCGGCAGGGAATATCCCTTTGGCCAGCCTGGGTCAGCTCTCCTGGCTGCGTCCCCTCCCCACTTGCTGTGCACCCCTCACGGGCAGAGCGTGGGAAGCTGAAAAGTCCTTGACTGAGTGTAAACACCACTTAGCAATAACTAACATCGGTGCGTTATCAACAGTATTCTCATACTAAATCCAAAACACAGCGCTATACCAGCTACTAGGAAGAAAACTAACTCTATCCCAGCCGAAACCAGGACACCCTCCGACGACCCCCAGCGCAGTACTCGCTATGTCCTGGTAACTGCTTAGGCCGGTAAACGCAGAAATATGGATGATGGGGAAAGGCTGCACAGCCACAGAAGCATAAGTAGCTGAAAATGTGGAAATGCTATTATTATATATTATTATATT
>NW_010550527.1:1818-5481 GCF_000687285.1 Phaethon lepturus | reverse complement strand
CTTGATGATCTTGAAGGTCCTTTCCAAGCTACTGATTCTGTGATAGTCTGGTGTTATTATTTCTGTAAATCCTTCTGATGTCTCCGTAGGTAGATGAGTTTCTGCATAGCACTCAAGGGAAGCAAGTAGATCCCAGTGTAATTAGTGCAAACTGGCTCCAGAACAGACCACAGCATCTGCGGACAGTATTGGATGCTGCATTTTTTTAGTGTGTTTGATTTATTAATGATGAGCCTTAAACTATACGTGACGGTTAATTGAATTTGTTCTGACTATTCAGTGATGCGGGCTTCCCCTTTGTCTTCTCTGTGCTGCACACTCAGCTCTTAACTGGGAAAGGTTACTGTCTGCTTACTGAGTTTTGGGGCTAAAATGCTCCATCAGCACATCAGGCTCTATTAAGTAGAAATAACATACACTTCTCAAAGGGAGTGGATTTGTGCTGGTATAGGAAGTTCACTGCAGTTCTTGATTTTTAACTGCTGTACTTATGCATGGAGAATGCTCACTTCACCCTGAAAACTTCGTGTTGCTTCTCTGAGATCTTAAAGGATCCTTTGGAGACTCAGAGCTCAGAAAAACACACAAACCTTGGTGTGCCACAGCAGGAGAGCAATATAGATGAGGATGTCATCAGTATCATGTGTCCTGTCAGTAGCAGGATCCTTGTTAGATGAGGGTACCATGGTGGTCTTGGATGCAGACCTAGGCTGAGTATGAACAGAGAAACATCCAGGGAGCCCTTCTCCTCTGAACGTGGGACAGTCTTGGCTGCAAGTACAGCACACGGCGTTACACCCAGCTGTGCACAGCAGAGCCCCAGCGTGCCAGGCCCAGCAAGTGATGCAGCTAAAGCATCACCTGCGTGGCCAAGCTCTTAATGTGGCAGTTAGGGAAAAGTACACATGAAATGGCAGACAAGAGGTAGGGTATAAGCAGCAGCAACAAACTAAGCAGAATTTTTGCCCAGTTAGCGACAGTAAGACTTCATCATGTCCATCAGTTTTGGTTTAGAGGTATGGGGAGGAGTCATTCACAAAAGCACGAGGCAGGACAGAAGAAACCATGCAGTTTTCTTCCGTGTTTCTTCATGGAAGGAGGGCTGATTGAAGGAGGTTATGGAGCAATATGGGCCTACGCGGGGCACACGCAAAAGAGATTGTGGCCTAGGTTAGCCGATCTGTAGCCAATCTGTAGCCGATCTACCACAGCTTCAGCTGTTCTCAGCATGTCAGCTTGTGGTCAGAGATACTACCAGCCTCTTATACCAACCAACACCACTGCTTTATGCAGAAGTGTTAGGAACAGGAATTAAGCTGCAGTGGAGATGGTGGGACTAGTTGTGCAAAGAGGCTTCCGGATCTTGTGAATCTTGGCTGGGACTAGGAGGGAGCTTTGCCTGTTCCCTGGCAGTTGCTTCACCCCAGCAGTAACAAGGCAGTGGCCTCTCCAGGAAAGACCACAGCCCATACCAGTCACAGCCTTTCTGCTCTGCTGTCTGCAGAAAGCCTTCTGGCACCTCTCCTCCTTCTCTTTCAAACCTCAAGCTTCCAGCGCAGCTCTTTTCTTGTTCTCCTTGGCAGTCATTCTCTATAAAGCAGGTCTCACTGAAGGAAAATAAAGCTATTTTTATAGATGCCACATATTTACAAAGATAAGATTTTATTTAAGAAGTTAAAAAGTCACAGCAGTAATTGGACAGTCTGATCCCATTTCTCTAGTCGTTAAACACAGCTATGATTCAAAAAGCCTTAATTACTGCCTGAATCATGGCTGAATAGCTTGTGCTGACGGTATGCATTTATTGGATCGTTCATGGAAATGAGACGTTGCAGTCTGGTACTGTGCAAAATAGCTGTAGTCCCCGTTTTGAAACTTCTTCCAAAAGGTAAACGGGGAATTGTTCATCAGATTTTACAACATTTGAGCATTCCCCAAACCCTCTTTCTAAATTAACCTATAGAAAAAGCATGCCCCATAGACAACATTTGCATCCTTTTTTCAGGTCCAGTTACAAGGGGAGAGGAGAGGTAACAAGTATGTTCTTGGCGGATAGATAGATCCAAGTCTTCATGTTATTTGCTCAAAAAATCATCTCCACTTTCACCTGTGTAACCGTTGTGATCTGTTCATCTCTGCCTCCAGCCTCAGTGCAGTACTAGTCGTTGACCCCTTGTTCTCTCCACTCGGCTTTGCAACCTGCTCGTCTTCTTCCCACTTTCCGTATCAGTGAAATCATCCATCCTCACTTTTTAAGGCTGTATGGCTGAACCATTGCCTGTCACTGCCTCCTGCCTTCCTCTTCATGTCCCTTTCACCTGGGAACTCTGCCCAAATCTTTTTCTTTCTTTTTCTTTTCTTAACTCTGTGCTTTTTTCCCCCCTCTTTCTGCTTACCTTGAGAAGAACTTGAATTTACTCAGTCTAAGCCTTTATGAATGGGAAACTATTTCAACACTGTCTTGTAAAGTACCACTGTTTATAGCACAATAAAATAAATCCTCTATGGGGTTTTAAGGCAATTCTACTGTAAACCTGAAACCATCATGTCATGTTTGCTATAAGTTTGATACTTTTTTACTTTCTGCTCTATATACAAGACGATCCCCACTTTTTCCAAACAACCTACATACCCTCATTTTTGCTCACTGCTATGAAATTGGTACAATCAAGTCAGCAGGTGTTGATGTCTTTTGGAGGAATGATGCAGTTGTTCAGAATAGCGCCGTTGTCTGAAGCTCATGAGCTTAAAAGTGCTTTCTGACATGAGTAAACTGTGAGCTGGCTGAGAAGAAAGTTTAATCACATCAGGTGTTTCAGAGCTGCAGGCTGCCGGCAGCAGGAGGTCCCAGGGAACAGCAGCCACTCCATGCCAGAAAACAGCCCCTCTTCATCCCCCATCACTACCCATCCGGAAAATAAGAGCAGATTTTCAAAAAAGATGTGATGTGATTTATTTTAAATCCTAGTTGTAGGACTAGGAAATTGAGAGAAGAGATGAATAGTAGAAGTGAGATGATTGCACTTTGTAGAAGTTCATCTGAGAAACTGTGTTTGACATATTAAATGACACTGTGCTAAAAGTATGTCTTGAACAAGGCTTGCATATTTAATATTTAAAGTGATGCTGTCAGGCATGGGTAGTTTGAGTCCAAAATGGAGGCTGCTTTTAAAATTAAGATTTGCAGGTTTTGCTTACAATTTTTAAAGATAAAACAACTATCTTAGGCTTAAACCCCCTAGTAAACCCTAGCAACTATTTTTTCTTAACTTCACTAAAAGAATATATAATTGATTGTTCCAGAGTGTTCACAAATTCATATGTAATTTATAAGGTGGTTTTGGCTGTAAAAAGTTTGGGAGGCTCAAGTCACAAAACAGCTGTGCCTGGTTTAGCTACAGACTTTCAGCCAGAACATGGAAGACTCAAGTTAAATTCCTTTTTTTGCCTGAATGCTTTCACTACCAGCCTGAAATGTGGCTTTACACAGCCTCTGATCTGTGAGGCAGGGGGTAAAGCAAAATGTAAAAGCAAAACTTTGACATAGTTATTTCTGTGCAGACAGATGTTATGTTTTCAGTTCCTCCCAGCTCACATAGCTGACTCACTTCTGCCTATGTGCAGAAGAGCTACAATACACGACAGTCCTTAATTTTTGCTTTG
>NW_010550527.1:0-1787 GCF_000687285.1 Phaethon lepturus | reverse complement strand
CGTGTAGGTTTTGCTGTCCTTCATTGAAAGAAGATGATCACTAACACAACAAGATGATCTTAGCTGCTTTGTTGACAATGTTTGTCTTTCAATCTGCAGTTAAACATTCATGGGTACCAGGGAGTTTCCACCTCCCTAGAAAGTCGTTTCATGACCGCATTAGAAAAGACTGTGGCTACTTTGGGTCTCATTGACTAGGTGAACTGAAGCATTTCCAGGGGATCTACAGGACATTGATCTGACCTAGAACCAGGCTGTAATCTCCTCTGCTTCAGGGAAGGGCAGAGAGAGAAACATAAAAGGGCAGGAGTCAAGGGGGAAAAGACGGTGCCAGCTGTCTGCATTTACCTGGTAATGACCATCAGATGGGAGATGACCAGGATAATCTGGAGAGTTGTAAGAAGTGTGGAAGACCATCATGTGAAATTTCCTCTGTGCTAGTGAGGAATGACACCTGAATTGGCAGTGAATTTCCTGTAGCATCTAGTGGGTACTTCATTCCCAACCTGTTTCTTTTCTCACCTTAATCACCTTGAAGAAATCCGTTTTCACCATGAGGACAGTCGCGCACTGGAAAACTTTTCCCAGGGAGGTAGTGTCATGTCCATCCTTGAAGGTTTTGAAAACCCGACTGAATAAAGCTCTGAGCAGGCCAGTCCGATCCCATAGCTTGAGCAGGACATTGAACTAGAAAAGTCCTGAGGTCCTTTCCAACTTGAAGTATCCTGTGATCATGTTCCTGGTTAGGACTCCAATTATTTTTTTAGATGTCATATACTTTATACTTGCTACTGCGAAAGCCTGTGTAAAGTCCTATCTGGTTATTCTCGTGGGTTCCCAACATAAACACGGTAGGATTTGCAGAGGTAGACTTAGGTAATTTGCGTGCACTGACACAAAGCAGTTCTCTTCCATAAGCACTGGTGTGTCCAGTGGCAAACAAGAGAAATCCAATTGCTACTTGATATTCACTCTGTTACAAATGTTCTTTCTAGTTTTTAATTATTCCTCTCTGTTCTTTCTCTTTAGTTCACCAAACCTCCTCGATTGAATTTAAGAACATATTAAAACTAATTTTCTCCTTTGCTTGTTTCTCTTACTGACTCCAGTGCACAGGCGGGAAAACTTGTTCTTTTACAAATGTGTTTCCTGACTTGCATTTTATCTGTGGTTCTCAATGCTGAGTGATCTTTTAATACCAACAAGCAGCTGATTTCTTGTATGCACTATGCCCTAGCAAAACAAGGACATTCACAGAGTGTAGCGATGGAGTATTACAAAGCAGAACCAAATTCAAGGTGGTTGTGCATATGTTCATGTGAGGTGCAGCACAGGTGACAATCAAGCTGCTGCTAAGGCAACTGTACAACACCCCCATTTTGGAGACAAATTTGAGCTCTTCTTGGCTTTGGTGATGTCTCAGCCAGCCATTGGAAAAAGCACTTAAATCTTAGATTGGCAGAGGAATTTTTTTCTGATCTAGGTTGGATTTTTAAGGGGACTTTGCAGGAAAAGATCATGACCCAGAGGCTGGCTGTCACACACACATCCCTACCTGCTGCATGCCCCTAATAATTATAAGAAAGAACAGAAGAAAAAAAAGTTAATTAATCCTCTTATCCCATGTTTTTTCCCATTTGCATCCCTTGCATTTTTTCTGTAGGACAGGGGAATGGATTTTAAGCAGAGGAAGTTAAAATCCATCCTGGAGAATGAGGCCTACTATTTTAATAACTTGAAAAACACTGTTTTGATCTTCTTATTGTCACCGAAATCGGGAATAAACC
>NW_010550526.1:295-6473 GCF_000687285.1 Phaethon lepturus | reverse complement strand
GGCGCAGACCGGCGAGGCGCCTGTGCGAGCACCAGTGAGCGGGCATGTGGTGGGACAAGCTGACCCATGCCCGACTGATGGGCTGCCTTTCCAGCCCTCGCTCTCTAACATCTGGCGTGGAGCTGTTTTCTTCTAATAAATAATAGCATAATGAATGTTCATAGTGTATGACAATGGAAATCTAGTTTTTAAAGTAAGGAATGATGCTATATTCAGCTTTTCTTCCTCTCCACCTCCGGCTTTCAAATACTCCAAATTCTGTTTATTTTACCATCTATCTCTTCCCCACCTAACATTGCCTCACCCACAGTATTCTTCAATAGTCATGGAATTTAATGAAACAGCTGTATTGAACTGTCTGACTGCAGACAGTCCTCCTCACTCCCATGCCATGCACCCAGACTATGTTCTTTGGAGTGGAGACTGTTGTAACCAGGACTGAGGATCCACGTTGCTACTATTAGAGAAGTAATGAACTCTCCTGGTGAATACCTTTATAGGCGCTACTGTAGTTAATGTTGGCCATTTAATCCGAGTTCTAAAAACTTTTGTATGTCTTTTAAAAGATGTTAATTCACTATCTGCTCAAAACCTCTTCTGTATAAAGTTTATTACAGACACCGTGTAAACAGCCCGACTGCTACAGTAACATGAACAGAGAATCCTCCTTCCAGGGCTCTGCTGCCAGGAGGCACAATGTTGTTTTCCAAACCCTATTTGCTGTGTTGATGGGTCAGGTACTGTTCTGGGGGATATCTGAACCGTAACCCTAGCTCACTAGGGAGACGCAGTAACCGCTTTGAACCATCTTGTACTTTTGATGTTTATTATTCATTAGAAAAAAAAGCCCAATTTCTACGCAATCTTAACTTCATCTTGCATAATGCTTCCCCTTTGGAAGGCCCTGAAAGCTGCTAAGGATGAATCCACACTGGTAACAGCGGGAATCTCCTAAGCCCTTGGGCCACAAGCCGTAAGACCAACCATTTCTGCAAGTGGGGAGATGTCACCTCCATCCTCAGGAAGTCTCGCTGGTACAAAAAGCAGTAGAACATGTGCAAAAACTCTCTGCAGGCGCGAGGATGGCCCCCTTCTTCTGCAGAGCTCAAACGGACAACAAGCAGTAGAAAGAAACTCCATAGCTGCCCCCCACAACGAGCAGCTCTCCTGCTCCCCTCTCCGGCACGCACGGATTTCCTGCTCGTACCGAGGTGTCTGTAGGTAGGAAAAGCAGGTGAAGTAACAGGCCTGGGGACAAAACCCAGAGCGGGAAAATCATCTCATGAACTCCACGCAACAAGCAGAGGACCAACGCTAACAAAAAGAAAACCCTTCCTCACCACCCGCTGGCTAACAGGATCATCAGCCGCAGCAGCGACCCGGATCCTAAAACAACCGAAGCCGAGACCTGCGGCAAAGCGCTAACGGGGACAGTCAAAGCGAGTCCACTGCCCTCTTGTTTACATAAGCATCCTTTTGCTTACCAACCCCGATTGCTTAGCAAGGCCATGCGGTGGCATGGACAACTGATAAACTGTCTGCAAAGATCTCTTCCAAATCACTTTTGATCCCCTTCTCCAGCTGGCTCTCACATTACAGGACAATCCTGCCACAAAATCAGGGGCCACTGAACTACCGAGAGCTTCTTCAAGAAACACTCCACTGAAGTTATCAGTCTTGAAAATCTTTAGACGAGGGTTTTTTCCACACATAACACTTTTCTTACCACTGAACTCAGCATGACGTCTGTTCTGTTAGAATGGGTAAAATTAGTAGTGATTTAAAAGAATTGACAGACGCAGCTGAGGAAGATGGAGCCAAAAATCTGCTGGAGGATTACAAAAGCCGTGGAAGGGAGCACTGCCATAGACTCGCACCGCTCTTACTTCTTCCTGCAAGCGCCTACGTCTGACCAGCATCCGCGAGGAGACCCAGCACCAGCGGGACCCTCGATAAGCCCATGGTGGTGGCACACAGAACCAGGGGAGCACCGCAGAGGTTACGTGAGATTCTGAGCCACACAAGGGTACTGTGAAAGCCAACGCCAGCACACCCTCCCGTGTTCCGCAGGAGGTGCTGGAGGCATGCCAGCCCTCTGTGCACAGCCTCGGTACAGAAGGATGCCCGGGGATTGACTCTTCCTCCGGGTGAAGTCAGACATGGGTAATTAGTAACAGGCTTGGTAGGAAACATTTCACATGCCGGCAAGAACCGTGCCTGTGACAACACACTCCCGGGGAGCTAGACGAGACGCGACCCTTACGCCAGAGCTGGAGGGGAGGCTACAGGTCGCCATGGAAAGGGACCAGACCCTGCAGCAGACCTCAGAAACCTCCTAAGCATCTCCTGGCCCCCATGTGCCTCTGATCTGCTGCACGAGATAAATCACACAACCCTGGAAAAGAAGAATCTGAATTTTTAATGAAAGTCATGTGGATGCAGCTGTCTGATCCCAGTCTGTTCCAAGTACTCCATAAAAGTCAGAGCTGGCCCATCTGTCTTGCTCTCCTTTCACACCTGC
This sequence comes from Phaethon lepturus, assembly GCF_000687285.1. Classification (NCBI taxonomy): domain Eukaryota; kingdom Metazoa; phylum Chordata; class Aves; order Phaethontiformes; family Phaethontidae; genus Phaethon; species Phaethon lepturus. Next base: position 3,952 of record NW_010550526.1, on the reverse strand, counting down.
AGCCCCGGCTGGAATTTCCTGGAGCTGATGGAGACGCGGGGCAGACGCAGCACGCAGTGAGAACACATGCCAGCTACACGCTGGAAAGGGCTAGCGCGCTCATAGCCGTCCCCCAGCCCAGATGTTTTGAAAGGAGGAAAAAATTGATTCTCCATACAGCAGGTTCAAAAGACGAATTTATGCTCTTTCGTATTCCACCAACATCCAGCAATTGTTTAGTGCTTCTGAAGAAGGAGCGTTACAAAACCCTTCCCTCCTTCCAGCCTCTCCGGCTCCTTGCGTAAGAGCTTTTCTGTGCAGCCTGCAGAGTTCAGGCTCGCATGCCCATAAGGTTTTGCAGTTTAGCTTGTGGTAACTCGAACAGCCTAATGGTGAGCATCACTCCCCTTCCTCCAGCTAAAGCTTCCTCAGTACCACTCAAGCCCTTAAAAACTCCACCACAAGATGAGGACGAGGAGATTTTGCACAACAAATCTAGATTTTGATTACTTTTTGGTTTCTGATCTTTATTTTTCTTTCCAAAAGGCTGGAAATGTAGCACTCCCTCCTGCCAAAGAGGCTGAGATACTTGATGCAAGTCCCTGAGTCACAGGGAAAGGCTTGAGGAACAGCACCAACCGCCCCAATTAACAGCCAGTCCTTACGCTCCTCCTTCTGAATCTGTATTTTCTGTGCCCTCCAACCCTGCCTGGTGTTAAATGAACGCAGACACTGCGAGCCCCAGGCAGGCCCAGAGCGCCCCGACCGCAGGGCTGCAAAGTGGGAGGGAAGCAAGACCAAGGACTTTCCTCAAATAGCAGCAACACACAGGGCAGCTGAGCAGAGACCTGCCGTACCTGGGGAAAGGTCAGTAATAACATACAAGGCACAAAAATTCTTGGCAGCTCCAAGTTAACAGCTGATCGCCCTTGCAGTACAGGAAAGGAGCCCTCCCCATGGGGTCCCACCCAGGCAGAGGCTATGGGCCACAAATGCTGTCCCCACTGGCCATGAGGCTGGTGCTTGCCATGCTGAAATGCTTTTGGTCCCCCCGTAAGTGACCCCAAAAGACACCCAGTGAACTGGGTTTGCTCCACCAGCCCTTGAAGTCTCATTAAAAGCCAAATATTGCTCAGCCTAAAGACGGAGAGCTCAGCATGGATTTTACTGAACGTTAAATCAACCAGCAAGCGTAGCCAGCAAACTCTGTGGCACTTTAACTTTAAATAATGCAATAATTATTGAATTTCCTTTTTATAACCGAAGTGCTGGAATGTAAACAATGGGGCTGTAATTGCAGGAAGGGGGGATCAATAGAGGCAATCGTTTTCAGCCATGTTAATTGTAAATACAATTGCTCCAAGATGTCAGCCTTGTTCTTCTCGCTCCCAGAATCATCCTAACGGATGACAGAGTCCAACTTTCCCATTACAGCTGTTCGTTCCTTTAAGAGGTTCTCAATCAGATCTGATCAATCTGTCAAGATAATGCATGGAGTAAGTAAGACTCTTCCAAACACAAGCTCCCAATCAATAGCCCGGACCTGCTTAATGAGGAGGGGCTAAAGCCCAGGGGGAGGCAACAGTCCCAGCTTCTGCTCGGCTCTGGCAGCCAACTTCTTCATGGGGCCTTGCTAAGCCGTTCCGCTCTTAACGAGGACATTGTTTATGCAGACTGTGATGAGCAGCATCCCCACATATTCACAGTCCCCCAGGGTCAGTGGGCAAAAAATGACAAGAGATTAACAGAAAACAAGAGCCAAGAAAGGTTGATTCACACCCTCCCCTTTTAATTGTGCAACAGACCTCAAAGTACTAATTAATCATTCGTTAGAAAAGATCCCCAAAGATGCAAACTGAAAGTATAAGAGCATCACTAAGATTCCTCCCATGCGCTTGAGGAAGAACAAAGTCCATAGGTAAAGCCTGCACTGGCCCAGCCGTGCCGGCCATCCCCTTCCACCCCAGGAGAGGCACCAACAGACCAGGGGAAACGTGACGGCACGCCAGCCAGAAGCCTCCCGGAGGCGGGGAGGAGACGCGGTGGGAGTTAAGGTAGCAGTCGGAGCTGCCACTGTCTGCCTGCGTTATTTCATTCTGGTAGCACACGGGTACCCCTTCGGACACTACGCTACACGCTTGCTGAGCAGAGGTGGCTGAGCAGCCACAAAAGGGAGAAGAGAGAAAGGTCTTGCGGCATCTGGGCTCCTTCCTACAGCCACGAAACTTTCTTTTCTCCCACCACTGCATTACAAGAGCTGCAGATCTACTCTTGGGCAACTGCAACTTCAGAGAATTTTCCAGATCCCTGAAATCTTCACAGCTCTCCCCAGGGAGGCACAGGCGTAAGCACTGCTATATGTGGAGATGAATACAGGAGTGCATGTATTGATCTTGCTAATTATAGTGATAAAAACAAAGCACAATCAAGAATACATTTCCTATCAGCTGTTCTGAAAAGCGCTGCCCTCAACCTTGTGTGCTCCTGCCACGGCTCCCGCCACAGGACCCACGACAACCCTGCGGGTCTGCACGGGCATCTCCTGCTACTCACTCGAGCATCTCCGACAAACGTGACCACAATAAACTTCACTTTAAATGTACTCTTCTGTTACAAATGAGGGATGTGAGGGATGTCAACCATGAGCCGAGCTCCACCCAGCAGTTTCTGCACAGCAGCACAGTGGTTTGTTGACGGTGGGGTTCCTCTTGCAAGCCTTGCAAGTTAACCAAAACCTGAATTGATGACACTCTGCGCTTCAGGAAAATGTACATTTTTGTAATTTCCTATTTTCCATGGATGCTGCCATGCCTGGAGAAATACAACAGAAAAGCTGTACTTTGTTTTTAAAAGCAGTGCCTGCAAAGTGCTGTATGGACAGCAACAGGATGAAGTTATAAAAACAGCAAGAAAATTTTTGCCACGACTCAGCAACGTCACTGAGGAGGTCAGGTCTTCCAGTCCGCTCCTTTCTTAGTGCTGGGGACAGCCAAGAGCCAAGGAATTCAGGGAGCCTTATCTTTCCCAGGGTTAGGAAAAGAAACAGGAAAAGAACAGCTGAACATGAAGACGAGAGTAACCAAAAGCAGGCTCAACAATCCCACCGGAGAGTCATTTTTCTTTTTTAACATATTTTGTACATATACTTGAAAATAATAAGTTCAGTGTGAGTTGTTAAGCTGTGAACAGTCAGGTGAACTAGAGCAGCCTGTGAATATGGAAAAATCACTGGATAAAAGGCAAATTATATACTAAAAAGGGCTGGGGGAACCTGAAAAGAACAAGATAAAAATGTGTTGTCCATATTGTAGTTATATGGCTGCTGAGTGATTGAAAAAGTCTTTCAGTAACACAGAACAAGACTAGGACTATCTGTACAGGTGACATATTATTTCCTTCAGCAGCGATAGGAATGATCCATGTTACACTGCGAGGGCTCTCGAGGAGGCTCTGAATAGTGGTCTTGGGTTGTTAATGCCGGCTCAGACTTAAAACAACTACCCAAACCCCTCTCTGTATGCGTGGGGCCTGCTATAAGAATTTAAATTAAAATGGTATTTATTTTTCCTCCGTATTAGGTCTTTTGAAAAAGAAACCACCACTCTCTGAAGGAAAAGGCTGGGAACTGTTTTGCACCCACTGTTTCTCCTCACCACAGCCCGAAGCCGAGAGGCACCC
>NW_010550526.1:0-264 GCF_000687285.1 Phaethon lepturus | reverse complement strand
CAGCACAAGGCAGCCCCTGCAGAGAGAGAACCAGCGCCGCAGCCCCCCTTTGCGCTGAGGGCAGCTGGCTCTGGGCGCACAGGCGGAGGGACGAGAGGCTGGATGCCCCTCCAGCGAGCCCTCACCAGCCCTTCCAAGTTCTGGCGTGGCTCGGGGTGCCCCAGCAACTGTGGCCAGAACCGGAGCAGCAAGTGAGGGAGACGCCGTGGAAGCGAGGTCCGTCCAGAGGCGCTGCAGGACCGGGCAGGACAGCGGGGCGCCGCC
>NW_010550525.1:0-2139 GCF_000687285.1 Phaethon lepturus | reverse complement strand
GTGATTTGCACTGCAGAGGAAGGTATGCAGGCCTCCCGCCGCCTGGGTGGTCGATCGCTGCTTCATTCCGGCGTGGTCCTCCAGCAAAGAGGCGCTTGGCTTTATTAAAAGAAATTGATATAGTGATCTGTGGGCTGTGTGCATGCAGGACCTTTGAAATCCAGGAGGCTGCCACGGGCTTTCCCCCAGGTCTCAGCCTGTCCAGGTTCACCTTTCTCCTATTGACCACTGTGGGTGACGCTCACTAAAAAGTGAGACACGAATGAATGCAGCAGCCAACCCCAGCCCCACTGCTGCCTGCAACTGGCACTCACAATTACAGGAAGCTCTCAAAGGGATGAGATTAATTAATGGTAGCAGCATCCACTACAGAGAAAAGTCCAGAGACTTTCCAAACTGCAGAGGGAGAAGTTCAGGAGTCTTCAAAGCATCTTGCAATGTTCCCTGCACCCCAGGGCTCAGCCAGCCACTGTCCTCTCATGCCCATGTAACCTCAGCAGTGCCAGAGCTGGAAGGCAGTCTCTGTCCCTCATGGGGTGTGAGCATGGGGCTGAGTGTTGCACTGCCATGCCCCAGGCACCGAGGAACAGACAGTCAAGGTCCCAAGCCAGGCTCTTAGGTCAAAACCATCTGCTGATAGCGAGTACTTTGTTAGCGTGGCTGGCAATGCAGGCTGGATTGCTTTGGGCACCCTTCCAGTCCCCTTTGCCAAGAGCAAAACCCTCTGTGCCCTGAAAAAACTTTGTCCTTCTAGATGTGTTCCTCCAGGGAGCTGTACAGGGCTGCCAGGCTGTAGGAGGGAGCTGTGGGGTGGCCCAGGGCCCCAGCAACGCCTATGGTCCTCCAAATCTCTCTGGAGGAGCTGTACAGAGCATTCAGGCAGGAGGAATAGGCTGAAGCTCCATGTGCTCTGCCTTTTATCCCAGGGATCGATAGCTGGGCTGTGGAAGAGGGATCTTCAGAGGGGAAGAGCTGCGCTTTGTTCCACAAAGGCGACAATTAGAAATGGCTTCATTAGCAGAAGTGGCCAGCTGCAGAAGGGGCTGGGGGCTGTGCACACAGAGCTGGTCTGCATTTAGAGGGTACTGGTTCTACCGTGGCCTGTGCCCAGCATGACGGACAATGCCCATGAATACCCAAATGCCTGTGCTAGACAGTCACAGATCACCCACTTCCCCAAGGTGAGAAATTCAGGCAGTCCTGGGACTCAAGTATTAGGAGGCTTTGGGATTGGAGGACATCCACCCTTTAGAGTCCCATCCAGCCTGTGAGCCTTGGAACAGGGCTCAAACCACAGCACTGGATGCCCACAGCCCAGCACAGTGGGGCAAATCTGCCCCATGCTCCCTGGGGCTGAGAGTAGGCCTTTGACCCTGGCCCCATCCCTGGAGCCTGTGGTGGCACTCTGATGCCACAGCACCTGCCCCCAGCCCAGTGCTGAGGCTGGATCCAGTGCTACTCCTCTGGCCAGGCTGGGTCATCCCTGCACCCTCCATCTCTTCCCTCCTGCTCAATTACAGTCCCTGCAGGACGCGGGAAGCGGGCATCGATCAGGGCTGGTTACTCAGGTGACAGCAGCTGTGTCCCCATGTCCCCCAGGGAGCATAGCAACACAGATCACCCCCTGAGCTGCGTAACGAGTTGGGACGCGGGCCCACACGTGCCCTCCCAGCTCCCCAGGGCCCTGGTGCTCATTGAGCCGTGGCCAGCACTGCCTAGCAGTGACAGGGGACACAAGACCCCAATTAAGGCTGCATTGATCCCACTCTGGCTCTGCTTGGCAGGCTGTGCCGTGGCTGCAGGAACTCTGTGCCACGGCTTAGCTGTCTCACGCCCTGGCACTCCTATTCCACAGCAAACACCCTGGGACCATCTTGCAGCCTGGGGTGCACACAGCACACTCACAAACATACACAGAGGGAAGCCCCACTGCAGCCTTGTGCATGCATGCACACACTCACAGACGTACACAGGGAGGGAACCCCCAGTGCAGCCCGCTGCACACACTCACACTCACACACACAGGCACAGGAAACCCTGCTGCAGGCTGATGCACACACCCCCGGCCCCCAACTCCCGTGTTCACAGACCTCCTTACCCTCACACCCACCTACAGGGCCTCTGTGGCCGAACCGGCCC
>NW_010550524.1:0-225 GCF_000687285.1 Phaethon lepturus | reverse complement strand
GGAAGCCTCTTCTCCGTTAATTGACGTAACTAAATCGGACTTAAATGTTGAATGGCAGCACCGCGAGCGATTTGTACAGGTTTAAGTTTGGGACTGTGTAATTGGCAGCGGGGGACGTGCGACGCACTGGGAGTCGGCGCGCGGGAGCAGGAGCGGGCCGTTGCCTGGGGAAGAAGTCAGGGCAGGCTGGAGAAAGGCGGCAGCGTGAGCTCTGCCATCGGTGAC
>NW_010550523.1:19727-20441 GCF_000687285.1 Phaethon lepturus | reverse complement strand
CTTGATGATCTTGAAGGTCCATTCCAACCTTTGTGATTCTGTGATTCCTACAAGCTGTGCAAAGGCAACTGTGCTATGGAGGACAGGGAGGTGATTTGAGACAGCCAGCATGGCTTCACCAAGGGCAAGTCCTGCCTGACCAACCTAGTGGCCTTCTGTGATGGAGCGACCACATCAGTGGACAAGGGAATAGCTATGGATGGCATCTACCTGGACTTCTGTAAGGCATTTGACATGGTCCCCCACAACATCCTGCTCTCTGAATTGGAGAGATATGGGTGGACTGTTTGGTGGATGAGGAATTGGTTGGATGATCACATCCAGAGGGTAGAAGTCAGCAGCTCAATGTCCAGATGGAGATTGGTGATGAGTGATGTCCCTCAGGGGTCCATATTGGCACCAGAACTCTCTAATATCTTCATCAATGACACAGACAGTGGGATTGAGTGCACCCTCAGAAAGTTTGCAGATGACGCCAAGCTGAGTGGTGCGGTTGATATGTCTGAGGGACAGGAATTCATCCAGAGAGACCTGGAGAAGCTCAAGGAATGGGCTTGTGTGAACCTCATGAGGTTCAACAAGGCCAAGTGCAGGGTCCTGCACCTGGGTCAGGGCAACCCCTTGGTATCAGTACAGGCTGGGGGATGAAGGGATGGAGAGCAGCCCTGCCGAGAAGGACTTGGGGGGATAGGTGGATGAAAAGATGGACATGAG
>NW_010550523.1:17978-19463 GCF_000687285.1 Phaethon lepturus | reverse complement strand
GTGGGTCAGGCCACCCCCTTGGTATCAGTACAGGTTGGGGAATGAAGGGATGGAGAGCAGCCCTGCCGAGAAGGACTTGGGGGTATAGGTGGATGAAAAGATGGACATGAGTTGTCAATGTGTGCTTGCAGCCCAGAAGGCCAACCGTATCCTGGGCTGCATCCAAAGCAGCGTGGCCAGCAGGTCGAGGGAGGGGATTCTGCCCCTGTACTCTGCTCTGGTGAGACCCCACCTGGAGTCCTGCGTCCAGCTCTGGGGCCCTCAGCACAGGAAAGACATGGATCTGTGGGAGCAGGTCCAGAGGAGGGCCACAAAAATGACCAGCGTGGCACACCTCTCGTGTGAGGACAGGCTGAGAGAGTTGGTGGTGTTCATTCTGGAGAAGAGAAGGCTCCGGGGAGACCTTATTGCAGCCTGCCAGTACTTAAAGAGGTCTTAAAGGAAGGTGAGGACAGACATTTTAGCAGGGCCTGTTGCGATAGGACAAGGGATAATGGTTTTAAACTAAAAGAGGGCAGATTCAGAACAGATGTAAGGAAGAAACGTTTCACACTGAGGGTGGTGAGACACTGGCACAGGTTGCCCAGAGAGGTAGTAGGTGCCCCATCCCTGGAGACATTCAAGGCCAGGTTGGATGGGGCTCTGAGCAACCTGATCTAGTGGAAGGTTTCCCTGCCTGTGGCAGGGGTGTTGGACTAGATGACCTTGAAAGGTCCTTTCCAACTCAAACTATTCTGTGATCTTGAGTCTGATGAGATGTAGTCTCCTTACACAGGAAACGGGTTGTGGCATGTACAAATGAGAGATTCATGTAAAACATGATGACAATATAGAATGGCCAACCAGGCTAATGTACAGCCAGGATGACTTTGTAATTGTTTGTGGCACTGATTTATTATAATTTGTCTTGTCTCTGGGGTTGACTTGTGCCTGAATGATTAATATTTAAAAATAGATGTCCTGTTCAATTCCAAATATGAGGAGGATAATTTTTGAAAATGATATGCAGTTAAAAATAATTTCCCCAAATAAACTAAAACCCCCCAAACACTGCTTTTTGAAAATCATACTTCCGTTCTTCTCAGCAGTAGATCTTTTTTTTTTTTTTCCTGTGTCTATGCTCTGTTTTTCCTCTGCCTTGTTCAGCTTCATGGTTTTTCTTCCAGTTGGAGGAAGACTTCAGTGATGGCCTCAGTGTGTGCTGCACAGCATGTAGGGGGAAGAGCAAAAGAGCTGGAGAGGCTTTTTTCCTTCTTGCTCTCATCCCAGTATGAGTGAAGTGTAGAAGGACTAGTGTGGCAGTGTTGGCTCCTGCTGCCCTGGGATGTGTCCAGGCATGTGTTGGGGCTGTGTGCTGACACCTGGGGACACCCATGCTTCTGTTTTTCAGACAGTATCTTCTCTGTGCTGTGAACAGAAGGCAGTTTCAGGCAGTCTAAAAATCTAGTGAAACAAGTGGAAAATGTCATAGTACTTTTTTCCTGC
>NW_010550523.1:0-17939 GCF_000687285.1 Phaethon lepturus | reverse complement strand
GAACTCTGTTGCCTCCCTGGCTTCACCTCCCTGGCCTGGCAGGCATTTGCAGGGAGGGGAAAAAGTGTTCCTTGAAGATTCAGCTGCTGCTCTAGATTGTCTTCACCAGCGCTATCTTCTGTGAAGATAGAGTTGTTTGCAGAGATAGAATTATTTAGGTTGGAAAAGACCAGCCCTAAACCTAACACTGTGAACTGTAAAGCTAACCACTAAACCATGTCCCTAGGCGCTGCATCTACATGTCTTTTAAATGCCTCCAGGGATGGCAACTCAACCACTTCCCTGGGCAGCCTGTTCTAATGCTCAACAACCCTTTTGGTGAAGAAATTTTTCCAAATATCCAATCTAAACTTCCATTGGTGCAACCTGAGGCCATTTCCTCTTGTCCTATCACTTCTTACTTGGAAGAAGAGACTGACACCCACCTCACTACAGCCTCCTTTCAGGTAGTTGTAGAGGAACTCTGTTGCCTCCCTGGCTTCACCTCCCTGGCCTGGCAGGCATTTGCAGGGAGGGGAAAAAGTGTTCCTTGAAGATTCAGCTGCTGCTCTAGATTGTCTTCACCAGCGCTATCTTCTGTGAAGATAGAGTTGTTTGCAGAGATAGAATTATTTAGGTTGGAAAAGACCAGCCCTAAACCTAACACTGTGAACTGTAAAGCTAACCACTAAACCATGTCCCTAGGCGCTGCATCTACATGTCTTTTAAATGCCTCCAGGGATGGCAACTCAACCACTTCCCTGGGCAGCCTGTTCTAATGCTCAACAACCCTTTTGGTGAAGAAATTTTTCCAAATATCCAATCTAAACTTCCATTGGTGCAACCTGAGGCCATTTCCTCTTGTCCTATCACTTCTTACTTGGAAGAAGAGACTGACACCCACCTCACTACAGCCTCCTTTCAGGTAGTTGTAGAGAGCGATAAGGTCTCCCCTCAGCCTCCTCTTCTCCAGACTAAACAATCCAAGTTCCCTCAGCTGCTCCTCATAAGTCTTACGCTCTAGGACCCTTCACCAGCTTTGTTGCCTTTCTCTGGACATGAAGCCTGTATGAATGTTCGTACAGAGAAGACTTGGAATCATAGAATCATTTAGGTTGGAGAAGGGCTTTAAGATCAGAGTCTAACCATTAACCTAGCACTGCCAAGTCCACCACTAAGCCATGTCCTGAAGTGCAACATCCACATGTCTTTTAAATACCTCCATGGATGGTGACTTAGTGGAAAATGACCTGAGGGCAGTTACCACTGGGGCCTAGATCAGAAAAAGTTTTGCGTACCTGAGGAGAAATTCAAGGGCTTGGTGCTACCAGAGCAGTTGGGTAGGGGAAGAGTCCTTAGCTAACTAGAAAGAGCCTAGACTTTTTATAGCATCTTCCTCAAAACTTAATTTAAGAGCTACAGTTTGCCGCTGAAGTTGCTGCCGCTTGTAGTTTGTGAGGGTGCTGGTACAGAAATGCTGCATGGCTGGAGGGAGCTACTGGACCTCTCTGCCAGCTGAGGCCCATGCATCACCCTTGCTCCTGGGCTGTGCCCAGGGCCTTGGGCATCAAGCACTGTGAGAAATGCTCAGGGGTCACTTGTTCCAAAACACATTCATGGGAAGGGGGAAAGAGGGATTTGGGGTGGTGTCAACATTTCCTGCAATTGCCTCTTAATTAAAGCCCTCATGCTGACTTGTCACTCTTGAAAGGCTGGTTCAAACTTTCAAAGGGTTCAAACCACTGACCATTACCCTAAGCACTGGGCTGCAGTGTAGGGTGAGATGTGGCCCGTTCCTGATGTATTGCACAGCGAGAAAATGTGTGGAAGAAAATGCCAGGAAGAGTGTGAAGGGCCAGAGAGCATTGAGGGCATTTCTTAATAAGTCAGGCAATCCCCAACACCTTCTGGGAGAGAGAACATTTGTAAGCGTTTCTACACTAGAGTTGTACTGCTTGATGACTGTGTCTAAGGCTTAAGGCCAAAAAAAGAAGTTAAGAAGCTTGTCCATCTGCTGAATCTGACACTGAGACATCAGTACCAAAATTTGGTGCTGAAAGATGCTGGTCTAAGCTGGAGAGCAGACTTGCAGTGAGCCTTGATATTTTTCCCAGGAGAAAGACATTGTAAGGTCATCTGTCAAGAGCTAGAGAAAAGGGGCGTTGTTCTGCCTTTCCCTCCCAAAAATAAAACCACCAAAACAAACCCTTGTATTGCTGGTATTAGCAGCATTCTGGCCACCACCCCTGTTGCTGGTTGCAAAAATGAAAGCTTTGTCATGATAAACAGCCGTTGTGTTGCAAGGGGGGCTGGCCTGTGCACAGTTCTGATAAATTTTTGAACAGAAACCCATTGCAGGGAAAAAGAAGGATTTCATTGCTGTGATTGTTTAACCCAGATGAGATAATGATCCTGAAGTTTATATCAGTGTCACAGTCCAAAGAATTGAGATGTCTAGAAAGAAGGGGAGCTTAGGACTGTATATAGAGAGGAATTATATCACCACATAGATAACTATGGACCCTTTGGCCAAGAAATTGAGTCCATGTTTGCCTGGAGGAAACATGGGGGATATGTTTGAAGAGCTGTTTCCTTGGTTTGTCTGGTACTACCAGCAAGTGCTGAGCTCTGGCGCAGGGTACAGAGCTTGTTATCTTGGGCATGGTGATGCTCTGGCGTCTGGTGTTGAGGTGGCAAGTGTGCTCGTAGGGGCATTACGCAGCCTTATCCTGGTCAATGCCTCCTAGCTTTATGATCTCTGCTTTGCGTTTGTTTATATGGCATAGTCAGTCACGCGAAGTGAACGGGGCGGCATGCTGTGGTTTGGGCGGTTGAGGTCTGATTCTCGGTGGCTTGCTGGGCGAGGTTGCTGTCCTGTCCCACAGGAATCGCATGCGATGTGCCTTGTGTCAGTAAGTGCAGCTGAGGGAGGTACCTGCCCTGCAGAGGAATGTGAGTGTGGTACTTCTGCTCCAGGGCAATTTCTCACTGCAGTATCTCCTGCTCCTTGCAGCTACCTTAATGTTGCTCTTGAAACTGTCTCTCACTGGTTCACTTGATGCTACGCCTAAATTAGGGGTTATTGGGCTAGTTCAGGGATCACTCTAGCATGTAATGCCCACTTCTGAGGCAGAATAAATTTTCTTCAGGAACTGGGGTAGAAGAAGAAGAGGAGCACGTGATACCTGGTGGATCCCATAGTTTTTGGTTTTATGAATGGAAAATGTAATTTAAGGCCAATGTATTTGTGGCGTTCTGGGAAAAATATCACATGTGATGCAGTGGTTTCTTTGTCTATTAACTGGCAGGGTGCCTTTGGCACTGACTAAACTGGCATGAAAGCAGTGAAGGGTCCCAGAAACCCTGACCTGTTGTAGGCATGTCAAATTTGCTTTTAGTCTCTGTCTCTTTTCAATACGACATTGAAGAAGTCTCGGGCTGTTGTAAGGCCACGTGAAGCCTTTAAGGATGAACTACCTTAGGTGATCACATTTAGTTTCAGGAGGAAGTCTGTGGTTGGCAATGTGTCCTCTCTGAACTAGTCCAAATCCATTGAACAGGCCTTTGGAGAAAATAGGATCCACTGCAAATCTCGCCGCTGGAGCTGGCTAGGAAAAAGTAATTCATGTTGGGTAATGTACTTGGATGGAGGTTTTGGTTTTAGTGCGATTCGGGCAGAAAAAATGAAAGCTTGGAATTTACTGCCCATTGTTGCCTTGGAAGTCCTGATGAGTCCTTTCCTCCACAGCACCGCCCTGCTGCTGTTGGGCAGGGGGAGCCGGGATGGAGTAGAAACCACCAGCCAGGTGGTGAAGATGGACTATGTCTATATAATGTTCAGATAAATTGACTACGAGAAATGAAGACCTCTTAGAAATGCTTTGCTGATTTATTTATTTTCCATGCTAGTTCTCACCAGCTTCTTATTTTGGCCCTGCAGGCTCTGGCTTTAACTTATGCTTGTGTCCCCCCTATAATAAAAATACACGAAAATATAATGTTCAGTTGAACTCCATTTTGCTGCCTGGGGAAAGAAGGTAGGGGTTAAAGAACAGGAGTTCGCCTGATATAATGTGCTGTTGAAAGATGCTAACGCTACTGTCGTGGTCATCTGAAACAAACACTTATGTGGCTTAGGACTAGTGCAACCTGATTAGGAAAGTATTCTGCATAATTTGTGTGGGTATGGGAAGGAGGAGAGAAATTGTGCAATGAATTGTGCTTGTTTCTTACAGTTTGAAAAGTCTATCTTGGTATGAATTTGGGTCTTTGTGCACTAAACTGACAATTTTTTTTTCCCTTTATACCAAAATGCACACAATTGTTTTTCTCCTCCTAGTGATTTGAGGACAGAAGGCAGAAAAAGGGGTTTTGTTCCTCATAAGATATTGTGTCTGCCTGGTATTCTCATTTGCAATAAGGCTCCTTTCATACTATTCCAGCCCTTGAAAAGGACCTTAACTCGCTATCCTATTAAGAACCTCTTGTGCTGCCAGAAAAATGTAAAGAGACTGTAGACATTTGGGACTCAACTCTCATCTACAATACAATGAAGAAAAGAAAATCACACATTCTTGGCTCTCCAGAATTTAGCAGAGCCAAAAGGTTATCAGCTGACAGAGTAGATGAGTTGTAATTATGATAACTAATGTTACTGGAAGTCTTTAAAAAGCAGTTGAATAAATTATGTTTGATCTTGGTGAGAATCCGTGGCTGTTGAGATGAGTTTTGATCTGGATCTGTTATCTGGGATGCAGTGTGGTATAAGTGGGGGAAAAATAATGTGTGTGAACTGTGTGGGACATCTTTTTATCTACTTTGTATTGTGGCATACTTAATAGAGAATATATATATATATTTCTCCCCTTTTTATTTCTCTCCTTTTTGCATGAATAAGTTGAACTCTGCTACAGTTTGGAATCTGCAAGGTATCATGAAAGCCTTTTTTGAAAGTCTGGCAAATTTTAAAATCTAATTTTGGTGAGAATCAGTGTGTGATACAGAGTTTGTGCCTTCTGTGTAAGGTGGATATAGTTAAAAGACTTATAAAGCGTACTTTGCAGACTTATTTTTACACATAAGTATTCAATTAGTACATAAAAGAGGAACAAAAAAGAATTTCTGGTTAAACCACTATTTTTTTAACTAAGGCATCCTTTGACTATCTTAATCCAGGGGGACAAGATAAAGTTTTTATTATATATAGAATTCTTTCCTTAATAGTCTTTAGACATTCTTTTCTACTTTTTTGAGTGGGTGGGTCAGCCAGATCATGTCTTCCAGAGTCATCCAGCTTGTTACAATTAATCATCTGCTGTTTACTTAAATATCGGTGGCATAAATAGGTAACTTGCTTCTCTACCATTCCAGTGCAAAAATAGTGCTCTGCACTTTTTGCAAAGGAAGAGCAAGAAGGTTTAATTATACCTCAACAATGAAGGGTGGTGTATTCATACAAAGTGAGTGAATTTTTCTTTGCTAAAAATTTATCAAGAGCTGATCCAATTATTATAATTTGTCTTTTTTCATAATAAGCAGAACTAGTTAAACAAGTCCTTTCAGCTTTAAGGAATTTCTTAAAGTCCTATTTCAAATTTCCTTCTGTAGAATAAACAACTAAACTAAATATGAATAACCACATATTTAATTTTTAAAAAGATGATTTGTTTTAAATTCCTGTTCAAGTAAGAATATATGTGCCAGAGAGACTACTTTTAAAATTACATCCTCAAGGAAAATTTATTTATGTAATGTAAAGCTAGGTGAAATAATGGTGCAAAATATCACCTTGGCCTTGAGTTCTTTTTTTTTTTTTAATCTCTCAAATGAGAAGGTTTATCTCTTGACAATGGATGAAAAATGTGGGGAAAAAAAAAAAAATGGCATCTGATCTTACTTTTTTTTTTTTCCTTCATGCCTACTCCTGTCTCCCGGACTCTCTATGTTTAGTGTAAAACAAGCCTGTCCATTTCCAAACTTATTTTAGCTTTGAACTGATGTGTGTATAGTGCTTGACTTGGTCATTAGCTGTGGAAGATGTGGATGGCTAACTTTAGCCTTGTTTAGGCTTAGCCAGGATGTCATGTTGTAACCTCTCGTGATGGTCTTTTGGTGTTTTTGTCAGTATTTGAGGGATTCTTGAAGTATAGGGTGGTTGCCTTTCCGTCTGTCCCCTTGCAACTATTTGTACAGAAACTCATCCTGACATGAATTTTTCAGGTCTGTCTTTGGATTGTTGGGTAAAAAAATGCGGAAGCAGTAGCCAAAGGCAGCGTTATGCTCCATCTACAAGGAAAATTTTGGGGTTCCTGCTTTAGGCGGCTAAATAACAACGATAAAAGTGTCTTCGGTTGACCAACATCACTTGCTTTTTCTTGAGATTTTTGTTTTTCCTGTCTTAGTGGAACTTTGTTGAATTCTCAGAAAAATTTGTAGAACCTGACCTCGCGTTTTCACCCCAGGGCAGAGCGTTAGTGCAGTGAGCTAAGCACGGATGTAGCTGTGTAGCTACAGAAGAGAGTGTTCCCTTATGGCAGTTGCTCAAGAATATCTTTGAATATTTATATGGTGAATTAACACCATAGTGTAGAGGACGTTTGGCAGAAAATCTTTCAGGATCTTGCAGGCAGCTCCATGTGAAGTTAGTGGTTTCCTTGCAAAAGCACAGATTTAAAAAAAAAAAAAAGCACATATAAAATGTGTTGAATAAGGATGTTGAGAGTTGAATCTGACAACGTGTGACTCTGCAAAGGCATCTTGTGTTATGGATTGTTGTTTATGCGATCAGACCTTTATTTTAAAAACTGCTTATACAGGGGAAAAGCTTTGTACTTCCTCCAATGCGTATCTATGTTTCACTGAAATTCAAGTAGTTGTATTTGTAGCCCTTATTAAAGGTTTTTCATAAATTTCAGGTTGACCTCAGCTTTGATAAATCTGTTGGTCCGTTCTGAATTGTTAGTGGCATTAATGTGCTGCAGAAGGAAAAGTTCTTACTTTCCAGTTGAAGTGAAATTCTTAGTTTCATGGAGATATTTGAAGACTGCTCTCTTCCTTTCCTTAATTTTTCTGAGCTTTCTGCTTGGAATCATAGAATAGTTTGGGTTGGAAGGGACCTTTAAAGGTCATCTAACCCAACTCCCCTGCAATGAGCAGGGACATCTTCAACTAGGCCAGGTTGCTCGAATGGCCTGTTCTCCTGTGGCAACCTGCCTGGGTGGAGGGGGAGCCTGTGTTGGGGATGAGGAATAATTCACTTTAAAGAACAAAGTTTGACAAATCTGGAAGAGTGATGGAGATCGTAAAAGTCAGAACAACAGGGTTGGCTGTTAGAAATGACTTGATTTACAGTGGCCACAGCATTGCCAGGTGGCAATGGGTACCCTTCTTCAGATGGGTAAGGGCAGAGTGATTGCTCTAAGCTTTGCTTAGCACCCACCTCAGCTCCTTTGTGTGTTGGTCACACCTGACCCACTGCTCCACCTGCCCCAGGATGCATGGCAGGTAACATGCTCAATGAGATGCCAGCTGTGCTATGTAAAGTTGAGGGAGAAATTATCTGTGTAGATCTTTTCAGGTGGGAAGGTAGGGCTAAGCTTAACCATCTGTAAGCAGTTAAAATTCATGACAGAAGGTCAGGATATTATACCCTCCACCAGTCACTTCTTCATTAACCAGACCTATGCAAATATAACATGGTCTGTTAAAATTTAACCCCAAGAGATGACTTCTCAACAAGCTTTCTAGCCCACGAGGATCAGTGGTGACGCATAAAAATGGGGAGTAGGTGGAAATGCCTGAAATGCCTTGGAAGCCTCTTCCAACTTCATATAAAAGCACAATGGCTGGAAAAAAAAGGCAGTTTCCACACATAACATATGAAGTATTTAGTAAGCAGTTGTGTCTAGCAGGTATTGGGGGATGGAAGTGGCTGATAGAAGCTGTGTGCTTGTAGTGTGTTTAAAATACCTGCTAATGAATTTGGATCCACTTTATTACTTAAGAATCACCTTGTTTTGTTTCATAGTTAAATCTAATCTACGTACCTCATTTTAGTATGGCTAGGTGTTTTGGTTGTTTTCCTTAAGTGTGGGGTTATTCCATCCCTCTACCACTTTGTCCTTCCTCTTACCATGTTGTTACTACAGTTATTTCTGCTGAGAGATGGCAAGAATGAAGAAGCAGCTGTAACTTCCCATGTGTTTAGTTTTCCTGAACTTTGTTCCCAGTTGGTGGATTTTCTTGGACCACTGAATTGCTTTAAAAACCTCCCAAAGTCAGTTGGGTGCTATCTGCCAGTAGAGCCAACTGTTTGCAACAGCTTGTCTCTCCGGTTACCAGTCTGAGTGCTGTGTCTTGGGTTCCTTCAGTGAACGACCCCGTATATTGCAAAGGTTTAACGTTTTTCTTGACTATGTTTTTCAACCTATGCAGCTCCTAACAGCAGAGCCACCTTACCAAACAGATCTTTCATCCTGTTAAGGGAGGGTGTTCCTTAGGGTGTGCATCCAGCTGAAAGTTGATGGTGAAAGTTATAGCTCTTTATGCTAGAATTATAATTTTGGGTCACTATGTCACAATGGTAAGTATCAATCTTTAAGGAGTTGTTTTCCCTGCAGATGAGGCCTGTTTATACTGCAGAATAGTGTGGGGTTTTTTCCTTCTCTCTTAACCAGAAGGGAGAAGTGTAAAATTGGTGTCGTCTTTGCCTCTCTTTTGCACTACCGGTTGTCCCAGACCTTGACAGAAGGATGTAACGTTCAGGTCATTCATAACTCAGACCTGTGCCTTTGTCAGGGGCAATATCGAGAACAGCCAGGAAGATCAGCCTTGATCTTTAGCACTATAGCCTAGTCATCTTCAAGGAAACAAACAAATCATGAAAGGAAACAAACAAATCTTGCCCTAACTTCCTGCTCCTTTCTCTGTTTTCTCACTGCAGATACGGACTAATGCCTTCAAAATTGAAAGAAGGTGGAGCTTTCAAACATTAGTGTGTTCCTATAACTTGGGTTTTTTTGTTATATCTACATACCCAGTTACTAGTTATCACCTGTGACCAACTTTGCGAGAAAGGCAACAAGATTTCTGTTAAATGGCAGAAATGGCTCAAAATACTGAACACTACATACATCAGTCCGAGATAAGCAAGGTGATGGGTTGTACCCACTGAAGTTACTGTAAGGGTTGGGGAACGGAGAAGAGAGAAGAGGGAAGAAAAGACTGTTTCTGAAAAAACGTGTTTCATGAGTTTCAGCCCTCGGGGAGTGACATATTTTAAAAAATGCTCCTGTTCCTACCCCTCCCCCTTATAAAATGAATGGTAAAGTAAATACAAATGTAATTATACACCTCTAGCTTGGATGTTTCTTCCTGATGTATAAAAGCACAGCCACAAAATAAGGCAGTGTTTTTAACTGATGGAACAAAATGCAGTGGGGTTGGGTTTTTGTCATCTTTGTTGTGTATCCTTGAAGTTATGAGAGACAGAGGTATATGTAGATGTATATGCCTCCTGCACACTTATATATACATACACCTCTCTCTATATATATTTCCCTTCTGGGACTTCCATTTGGAAGTGGTGAAATTCCTGAGAACTTGTGCAGCCCTTTCAAGTTGAGAATAATTATACAGTGGTGTGCGGATCTGAGGTCGTTAGAAGTCTGTCTTTAATGAGGCGTTTCCAGTTGGCTGCTGGGGAGGATGGTAAACCCTCAGTTCGTACTAAAGCACGTGTCTGTGTTTCTTCCATCACGCGCTGGGGTGGGAGTTCTTGCAGCCTGTCCTTAGTCCCCCACATAGCAGCTGGTGGCAGAGGCAGCTTTTCCACCTCCAGCCTGAGTTGCCCCAGCTAGCAAGTGACTTGGAGGCTGCCAGCAACAAGGGCATGTGCGCACGCTCAGGAGTGCGTCATTGACATGGCTGGACCACTCTTAGGGGATGGATTTACCCCTTTGTCACATCCAGACTGTGCAGGGGGGCTCCTGGGCATCGGGGATATAGGAGATGTGACTGTTGAAAACCTTGAATGGTAACAATTAATAGAAACATGGTGATGTGTAATTTTTTTTTTAATTTAAAAACAGTCTGAAATTTGGCATAAAAATTAGTGTATGCTGCCCTAAGGTCCTTTGATTTTTTTCAAGTTGTTTTTTTTAATCCCCTCACTGCCCCGAGCTTACCTTTGAACTGGAATGTTAAGTTTTTCTAGGTTGTGACTGGAATATTTTCCTCCCGAATGAAAGAATGCCATGTGGAGAATATGTATTCTCGCTTATTCCCTTATTTTTTTAAAAAGCAGTGCCGTAACTGAGCTAAAGGTAAATCTTCTGAGTCATCCAGAAAAAGGCTGATAAAGGGGGAGGGATTCAGAATAGAAGTGGCAAACAGAACGCGTTCTTGCTGCTGAATGCTAGCTTCGTATGGCCAGAGACTTCATGTAGTAGGTACAGACAAGAAAGAGTGCATCTCGGTTAAACAACTGAGGGAATTCAGATATCCAGCCTCCATGGGATAATATTTATTGCCATTTCTTTCCTGCCTCCTCTCCACCCCCCTTTCCTGGCCAGCTCTGATCTCTCAAATGAAAAGCGATCTCAAACACTTCTCATAACTATTTATGGATGTTGAGTTCAGCTACCCCGCATGCTTCATAAGGTTAATTCCCAAGGTTTCGTATGGTTGTCTTCATTTTCTGACATCTGTTAGTTTCTCTTTTATTTATGCAATGTCTGGACATTGGCTTCTGGACTCCGGAGACCCAGGTAGATTCACCACTTCCTTCCGACTCTACTGGAGAAAAGCTGATAATTACTTTTCTACTTGGTCCAAGATACACTACGCCTCTTCTGGTAGTCAGGGTCTGAATTTGGAAATTCCTAGCTATATTTTCCTGTCCTTCTGTATGTTTCTGTCTCCTTCCTTGTCTGTGTACTTTCTTACTTGTGTATGTGAGTGTGAAAGCTGTGTTTGAATTGCCTAACTGAATGAGCAGGGATAGTGGTGATTTCATGAACTTGCTGGAAAATCTGAGTTTCACTCTCAGCAGGAGGCCCCCACCCTGCTGGGGAATCTTGTGGAGTTCTGTGCCTGTGGCTATGCCGGGCTTGCTCCTGGGAGCTTGGCTTTGTTGAAATCAAAACTTAACTCAGCCTTTAAGCATCATGTATATGGCTTCCTTGTGGTTTCTGTTTGTAGTGTGTTGTAAGTTCACCACCATGAGCCCAGATTTTTAGACAAGAGATAATTGCATTATGATTTTTTTTTTTCCCCTTCCATTTCCTGCATGCATTGTTCATAAATCCTAGTCAAAGGTCTGGCAATAACTTGTAAATGCAAACATGAGACACACAGTTGTTCTAGTCTGCCTAGCTTCCACTTTCATAATGGATTTTGTATACAGACACAAGGGATGCATATGTGCGGTGATCCATCCCTCCCCCTCCTTCCTTGTCTATCACTTGCTGCTGTTGGCACTGTGCCACTGCCAGAAAGCGGGGAGAGACCCACTCCAGAGGGCTAAGCTCTCTGCAGGGCTTAATTGGAAGGTACTTGGGTATTACGGTCACGCTGTCTAGAAAATCTTTTGGTGAAGATCATCTTGACAATGCATGTTTTCTAACCTGGGTTATGTTAAAAGACATTTAGCTTATTCCAAAATAATTTTGGAGAACTTCTGTTCAGGTCAACAGGGCTGAAACACTTCTGCTGCATTTCTGTGAAGTTGTTGCGGATGAGATTGCTATTTTGTACTCGCAATGTTTACCAAGCCTTTCTGACATTATCCTGATATGTGTTGTGTGGTTTTTTTTTTTGGTAGGATGATACAGCACTCTTTAGAGAGGAATTTAATGCCTGCTAATTTTTTTTACAGATAGTGAGGAAAGCCTTTTGTTGCAGCTGGCTGTGATTATAGACTACTGCCAGCATGCTGGAATGGGAACTTCTAGGGTAGAGTCAGTTGAAGCCAATGAAGTGGAAACTTCCTTATTTTTATAGTGGTATTAGCCATGAAGCTTAATTATAAAATTTGACCTTTTTACCTTCAGAAAAAAGCCTGGCTGAAGCTGTGAAACTACCGATTGCCACAGGCACCCTGTAGAATTTCTGTAAGCAGTCAGCTGGATTGGAAGCACTCACCTTCTCCATTTCCACCTCCCAAGCCCAGTGTGGTTTTGGATTGCTGCTGCTGCCTGGACTTTCCTGCTCCCTAGCAGCAGCTGAACCTGACCATGCCTTGTATCCTCCCAAATCATAACAAATTTCTTGGCTCTTCTGTAGCAGAAGGTGGGATTTTGGTGAGGGAAGAACATATGAATAAGCTCTGTGATCTACTTGCCGCATATGCTATCCGTCCTTGGGCTTTGAGGTATGGGTGGGGCCGTAGGATCGGTCGCGGCTGGATGCCACGGCTCGGAAGCAAGACGTGAGGAATTCCCTCTTGTTGTCACCGCTGCCCTGGCACAGCTTCCCAGCAGACTTCTTGGTTGGAGCAGCAGTTTTAGTTTGGAAGTAGGCTGTTGTTGAGACTGGTTTTCTGAAACAGTGGAACAAATGTCAAACTGACGACATCATTAGAGTGCCCTTGGTGTTTTTGGCTGGAAATGGCTGTTGAGGGCGTGGGGAATTGAATGAATGGTCATGACAGTAACTGAGAGGAGCTCCGGATGTTCCCCTAGTGTCCACAAAGCTCTTGCTGTCTGCAGCTGGACACATAACCTTGTACCGTTATTGTCCTCCTCTCTACCAAGTACTGAAATGCAGTTTGAAATGCATTGGAGCAATTCCACCCAGTTCCCAGGGGAGGAAGCGAGGGCTGGGACGGGCCCTGGGTGCTTCTCTGGGATTGTTTGTTAGAAGAAACTGGCAAAGCTCTTTGTGGTTAAGCTGGGCTTATCCAGAAACCTTGTGTTGGGGCTGGCTATGAGTCATGGTCTAGCTGGCTGCTGAAATGGCACTATAGGGACAAATTAGATTTATTGTGTCAACGTTCTCCCCACTCCTGTTTGCCCATACCTGCTTTTGTGTGCTGGTGGGAGGATTTCAGTGGTCCCACCTGGTGCTGACCCCGGGCATGTTCTCTGCTGCATCTCTGTCCCAGCTGCCTGGCCTTGCATGTGAGAGACAAAACGGGGGGCATGCAGTATTTATTTTGAGCACTGGTAGGGATTTGTGCTCGCTTCACTGGGATTGTACTGGGATGCAGTGAACTGGCCTGCCTTGTTGATTTTGACCCTCCTGATGGGTCAAAAAACGATTAACAACTGTATAGCTCAGGGGTAGAACAAGGCAAGGCAGATTAACTTAATTATGGTGGAATGGGAGGTACAAGATTGTTGGTGTGATGATCATGTAGTGAGAAGACTGAAGTAACTGTCCTGTGATTTGCTTTGAGAGCTGATTATTTTATTATTATTATTATTATTTATTATTATTTCTTCCTTAACAGTAGTGAAGCTTTTGCTGTTTGCAGGAGGAGTAATTTAGTATATGGATGCAAGTGGGGGGAAAGATAGGTGGTGGAAAACAGCAGGGCTGGAGGCAATTAGTTAAATGTAAAGGATTTAGGCTCAAAGTGTTGTGTAATGTAGCAGGGCCTCACATACACTCCATAGCACAAGTTTTAGCAAAGGTAGATTGTTGGTTTTTATGTTAAGTAACATCAAGAACAATTTAACTTCATCTATATGAAGTTCTGTTTCTGAACCTTGTCACCCTTCTCCTAAACTGCCTTGCTTATATCTCGCAATCTAAGCTGTAAAGCTCTTTGTCATGGGGATCCCCCTTTTTTTTTTTCCTCTAGCATGCTTAGGACAATAATATTTAATGGGGGGTTGATTTTTCCTTTTTTTTTCTTTTGCTGACCTGAAGCACTTTTGCAATTAAAAGGTCTTTTTTTTTTTTTGAAACACATTTCTGTTATAGGGAGTGGAATGTGTCAGAGCTCAAAGTGATTTTTAAAACCAACCAAACAAAGCACCTATAAGCAGATTAAAGAAAACAAACAAAAAAGAATTAATTCTATGATAATGATACTGCTTTGCTGTTTTTTTTTATTTTGTAATGAAATTGTATAATACTTCATTCATACAACTGTCTTAAACTAGCACAGTTAGAATGAGGGAACTGTGCATACGCAATAGAAAAATTTATGACCGTATAACTGTGTGTAGGAATGCTACAGTTAGATATTGTATTATTGGTAATGAACACAGTCTGACGTCTGGGTGTATACAGGTGTTGTGGGGAACTTTGTAGAGAACTGCTCGAATCTAGGGCAAAGCTGAAGGCAGAGTAACCAAGAGCCTGGAGAGCTGCACGCTCCTGTTTGTGTTACTGAATTACAACTGCCCTACAACTTGTTTCTGTGTTTTGTTTTTCTTCTCCTCCTCCTTTATTTGTATTGGAGTTTTACCAGCCTATAAAGACTTTTTTTTTTTTTAAGTGCACCTCTAAACAAGCTTAGTACAACTTACTTCAGTATGAGCTTTGTAAGTTGAGTGGCTTTTGGTGTTCCCTGCAGCGGGAAACGAGGCATGCTTTTCAGCAGCACCCTGTTGCTGCTTGAGAGCAAAGGTAAGCTAGTAATAAAACAACCCTATGAGAAAACCCTACTCAGTGCTTGGTAGTAGCAACAAAAGCGAGTAGGATAGTAGGAAAACTGAGGCAACATAAGGAACAAATTGGCAAACATGGTGTGCCGTTCGGAGCGCTTTGCTTTGCGTGCTAGGGAGATCGTGGGCTTGTAAAAGGCCATCTCTGAATGGAGTGCAGCTCCTGAACCCAGAGGATGGTGCGTGGTGTTTCAGAATCTCAGTCTATCCACTTTGGTGTAAAACTCTTTCTTCAGGGTTAGTTATATTACATCCTCATGCACTCACAGTCAAGAGTATACTCAGTGTATGCATATTATTTTAAAATACATGAAAGCCATCATTGTTTAGTCAAACAGTGGAGGGATAAGACGCTTAAGAATTTGCTTTCTTCCCTTTGAATTTCAGGCTTCAGCTTTTAAAATCTTTTTGTAAAAGTATTGTACAATTTTATTTATCTTCTTGTAAGGTTGTTCGGGAAATGTCAGGTGTCTTCACAACCGATAGTACAAAATGGGGGCGGTAATGGCAGAGCTGTTCAGACCGTGGATGAGAATGTGCGCCTCGGCTCGCGCTTCAAGTTTAAGACGTGATGCTTCAGTAAGGTGACCAGTAGCGTCGTTAGTGTGATGTGTGCATCTGATTTTAACCCTCAAAGTGCTTTAAAATTAGCTAGTAAACATGTATATTGTTGACATTAAATATTTATGAGAGAATTCTGCATTGTATGTGCTGCATCACAGTAATTCTGAAGCAGGAATTGTGTCTTGGAGTTTCATTTTCTGGCTTGGGAAGATGTGTGATTTGCCAGTCAGTCTTGCACAGGAAGACTTCTTGGAACTCAACCTTCACATGTGATTTAAGCTTTAAATTCAACTAATACTCAGTTATGTTGGTGACAAAAGCCACACTGGTGGTGGCAGCAGTAGCGGAGTTCGAGCGTCATTGTACCATAGTACTTTGAGAGGTACGGATGGAGTTTTTTGAGACTGGTGCTGTGTAATTGCAGGCTAACTTCTGCACAAGTGTGTGCTGGGTTTGCTTAGAATGTTTCTGGGAGTTTTATTATGATTTCTTAGTGGGTGGTGGCATTTGAAGAATAAAAGAACACAATCCTTCTGTCCAGTGGAGCTTTGGTAATTACTCCTCCACACACTTGAGCTCAAATAACTGAGCCCAGTGTTTTCCATTTGACCTGGCAGAAGCCTGCAAAGGATATGCACAGAAAGCTCGCTGAAAATTTCTTGAAAACAAGCGAGGGTGTAAGCACGCAACCTTTGGCTGGCTTGCAAAACTGAATCAGTTACTGACCCTTAGCTGCTTGCTGCTGCCTAGTCTTCTTCCCACCACGTCTCCACTGACAGTACAGTTTTGGGTGGGTTTTCCCTGGTAGCGTAGAGCCCAGTGAGGTGCCTGTTAACCCAGCTATTTCTTAACCTCCTCAGCTGATGTGTGGGCTGGGCTGGTCCCCAGCCTCTGCTTGGGACCCTAGGCAGGTGGCTCGAGATGGAGTGCTTTATCTGGGCGAGGATGTGCACCTACCTTGTTCACTGCTGTTGAATCTCTGCTTACGAGTGTGTGTGTGTACGGTTTGAGAGAGGCCTGGGGCTTTTCTCTCGTGTTTATTTGTGTGGGTGTTTAGTCCCTCTAGGTAACAGTTTGGTTGTGCAACGTGCTTTGTCTCTCTTCTGCACTTCTCCGTCCCTAGTCCCTTGATACACAGAAATGCTGTGCTAAACTGAAGAGCCCTCCCTCTGAGAGCTTTAATTCTGCTTCCGTGGCCCGAAGAAAGCAGGTTGATGCTGTTTGTTGCTTTGCTCTTTGTTCTTACCTGATTCCCGTTGCCAGTGGGCAGCGCGGCGTGGTGGCTCTGAGTTGCCATAGCTGCTGTGTGATGGTCCTCGGTAAACTGACCTCAGTCTCAGACTATTTAATAATCGTTATTTTGCAGGTTCCAGTAGGTTCAATATTTAACAAAGGACACGGTTTTACCTCATTCTTTCTTTTGCTGTGCTGATTGGTGAAGGAAGGGAGAAAGAAGGCTGTTAATTTTAACAGTAGTTTTAATGATGCACTTCTAGTATCAGACAACTGAGATGCAATGATTTTTTAAAAATTATTTTTAATACAGTCTTTGTAGAATGTTATACCTACTAAAACATCTGACGTTGAACCATCTATTAAAATATACTCTCTGGCCTCGTTGCAGTCTTGACAACCTTAGACAAACACACAATGATTTGCAATATGTAGCTGTTAAAAGGAGATCAGTGGCTGACGGTTGTGAATTGGTGTGTAAGCTTTTAGCAGTGAGTGCAGTTTAACTATTGGGACAAATTAACAGGAGGTATAGTAAGTCTGCAGTTAGCTGGAGGCTTTAAAGAGGATTGAGCTGGAGTGTGTTTTGGGTGGGTTTTTTTGCGGTGTGGTTTTTCTTTCTTTTGGTAAAGGGGTCTTTCATGAAAGTAAAGCCTCATCTGTGGCAGCAGAGTAGGTAATTTTCAGCTGGGTTTTCTGTACTTTGAGGCATGGAGGAGGAATGGTGCCCTTCCTCCTGCTGGGCAGTGCACGGTCCTGGGCTCGGTGCTGCCTCGCTGCGCCGGCTCCCACACCTCAACGCAGCCTTCCCACGCCGAGCTGAGTAGGCATGGTTTGGTTTGGTGGTTTTTGGTGTGGTTTTTATTTTTTTTTTTCCCCTCTGATAACAGCAGTGCTATTTTGGAAAGGGGGATGCTTGCCTTGGGTCCTTGGCAGGAGACAGAGTGCTTCTGATAGTGTTGTTTTTTTTTTTTTTTTTCTTTTTTTCCCCCCTGACCTTTAGCTTTCTGGGCTAGGGAAAAAACAGCCTGTTTAGCTTTGGGAGCTCTCTGCAGTACTCCTACTGTTCAAGGAAGGAATGGGGAGACTTGGGGCTCCTAATGCAGGCTTTCTGCAGATCCCTCTTTACCTGGCAAGCAAAGCTCCCCATCCCCAGCGAGGAGACTGTGGGAAGTCCAAAGGACTTTGGTAATGGTAAAAAGGTAAAAGCCCTGCACAGTGCTGTCTCTTTGTCCTCAGTGGCTTTTTCGCTAGGGAAAGGGATGAATAAAATACATTGTTGCAAAGTGGAAGAGAAAGTAGACTGTCAGGGTGGGAGAAATCTAATGCGAATTTAAATAAGACTAGTAATAAATATGTACTTCTGTGGCAGCTCAGTGACAGCATGCAAATAAGCAAAGTGCTCTAAATGGTACAGCTGAGTTGGTGTCTCAGAGGGTGCCATCCCATCACCCGTGCATCGTCGCAGGGCATCCAAAAGGCAAAGCAAGCTTCCAGGTGTTGGGAGGCCGCGGCGCTCAGTGGCGCTCCGCAGGCCGCTGATGCCTC